>NC_089325.1:12418734-12718734 GCF_036669915.1 Pocillopora verrucosa
ACCCTTTTAATCCTAAGAGTGGGAACAGGTCCAATTCTCCCTACAAGAAATACTGGTGAATCAGTCATTTGAGATCATGAGAATAAAGCAAATGATCACAAGCTAAGAAGCTTGATTGTTAAACAAATTTCTCCTTGTCAGCACCAAAGGAATGTATAGAGAAGAGTATGGAGAATTTGGATTACTGATGTTAGGGTGTAAAGGGTTAATATGATGTTTATACAGTTCTTGCCAATTACTCCCTAATCGTTGGCCCATACTATTACTCAAGTAGAGGATAAACTGTTTGTATTAGTGGAGTGTCTAGATAAACAGCACAAGAGCGAGAAAATGATCATCATGACAGAAGACAGAATGTGGTTATGGTGTAAACTATATCACATGGAGGTTCTGCAATGACTCATCTAATAGCAAACCTTGTCAAGCAGGGCTTAGCATGCAATGAAAAGAAAAAATTGCAGTTAGGTTTTTCTGCATGGCTAAAGCCTACAAGGATATCTGTCACTATAAAGCTATCTAGCTTGGTAGTTCACTTGAGGTCTTACCAACTCTGTTAAAATCCACCCAGCACCCCAGCAGCTATGATTCTTCTTGTTTCATCTTTTTAAGAGACAAAATGACAATCTTTCAGTGGAAGTTCTCCTTTATTGAGGTGCATGAAAGTTATCACAATCTTTATTGCCACTGGCATTGACTAGATTTTATTTCAGGGCTGGCTCTTCAAAACCGGGCAATGAGAAGAGAATTCGGTGATGTGATTGGCTATCAAGCAGGTAACATTGCAGACCCAAAAATTGCTTGCACCTGGTTTACATTCTTCCATAATTTCATGGGAAGCCATCTCAACCTGCTGCTTAGGTCCATTAATGCACAAGGTGATTTTAAAACTCCCATAAAAACAGCCAGAAATTGCCTTCCACTGCCAGGTTAACATTGTAGCTGGTGTTTTTCTCCTCAAGAGTCCTAATTAAAGGGTACAGTGTATTAGAGTGATGTCCTGAATTTTGAAAAAAACTCAAAAATTGTCAAGCTGTCATAGGAAATCTAACCTTTAATCTCCACAATAACACTTCTTGTTCCCAGTTAATTAATAAGCTTTTGGAATTTGTAAACAATGTCAAACCACTTTTTAAAATATTCCCCTTTGAGAGAAACAATTATTTAGTCAACAAAAACTTGTGTGTTACCATCATTGCTTGGCTTAGGAGCAAAGGAAAGCTGTTCCACCTGCTCCCTTTTTGATGCAATGGCTCTTGAGTATCCACATTTCCCTGATTGAACAGGGACAGACAAAACACAGGAAAAGATTGATTAAATTCAATGTAAGAAGAATTAACAAAGATATAAAACAAAATATCCCTGGGGGGACAACAATCATTCATGCTAATAACATTCTTACACAATAAATCTGTTATTGTTGCAGCGATTATGACTCAAGGGCAGTTGTTCCAGCCAGTCATCCTTCATTCTGATCATCTGAAAACAAACCCTGGCCCTGCGTTATAAGTGAGTTACCAACACAGGACACCTTTTTGCTTTTTAAATTGCTTTTTTTAAATTTAATAGGCAACATTAACAGCAATAATCACACCCCTTTTATCAATCATGGAGGAAACAAAAAAACAAAAACTCAAAAGAAGTGTCAAATTACTTTCATTTAAAGTCAGAGAAAATCTTATTATTAGATACGTGATTGTTGGTAATAGCAATTGATTGTATGACTCATAGTAGTATGCTCATAATATGTTAATTCTGCTCTAAGTCATAATTTCAGATTTAAAATGCATTTTCTCAAGTGAAACAATATCTGGTGGAGCAAAACCCCAAGAATGAAAAAATGGGGATTTTGCAGGTGTTTTTGCTGTTATTCTCTATTTATACTTTTACCATTTACCTATTTGTTCAATAAATGAATCTAAAGGACCATTAATAACTGTGACTTCTGCTCAAAACTCTGTGCCAAAACACTTACTGTACAATTCTTTCATCCACAGGGGGTCAACTTCCCATATGAAAACATTTTCAATATGGATCATGTGTAAAAAACTCAGACAAGCAAATTCAGTATCTTATACTCTTGGGGGCTTTCATTCTTGTGGAGTTCATCAACTGAAGGCCTTGATCAATACTTCCCTAGGAGTTGTTTGCTTTAGGTGCTGTGGTAAACATTAGACTTCAGATCAAGAAGTGCAATAATCCAAACTGGTAACCGTTTGTTGTCACGTACTGTCTGTTCTCGCCCTACATCTAATATTGTCAGTTGTACAGTTCATATGTCAAAACGTGGAATTGTTTAAAAGTCCTTGTTGGAACCACCCAGAAAAACTGCGTATTAAGATGAAATAAACCACTGTTTACATCTAGTGTTTTACTTGTAACTCGAGTTGCCTATACTAAAGGAGGTAGGGACTTTATAAAAAATTAATTGTTTTGATTGTTAGTTGTGTGCTTTCATGTGATCCAACAAACTTAGCAAGATGAAAAAAAATATATAACAGTTAAGGCGTAGGCCGTTTTGTGTTGACTTGTGACCTTAAGTGGCCTATACCAGTACTACAAAGAAAATGAGGACTTTTCATGAACATATCATTTGAAAGGACATAGCACTTGGGTAAGATTAGCTTGTTCCCACTTTCCTCCCCATTCAATGTTTATATGATGTTGCGAGTTGTGTTCTTTGTAAGATTACTGTTTTGGTTAGTTTGCTCCCTTTCACATGATCCACAAACTTACTAGATGAAAAAAAGAAAAATAGTTATACTATATATATATATATAATATATATATATATAGATATATATAATATAGATCATATATATATATCTATATATTTATATATAGATATATATATATATATATAGAATATCTATAGATAAGAGATATCGTATACACAACACAACACAGCACACACACACCCACAACACCATTTATATAACAGTTAAGGCATTATTTGTGTGGGCTTGTGACTTTTCAGGTGAAACTTTCATTAACATATCATTCAGATTTAGACATGGTAGTTTTATTTAACAAAGGTTTTGTACACAACATTTGTATTCACCAATCATATCATATCGCTGGCTAATTTCAATGCCATCAGAGAAGGGATTGACCACTATAAAAGATCCTAGTATTTTTTTCTCATTGATCACCAGTTCGTTAGAACAATGCTCGCAATGGAAAACCACAATGTGAATAGTCAATGCTATCATCAAAGCTATAATCATCAATATCATGGAAGAATTTGACTGCAAATCTTTTTGCACACAAATCGTCACCTTCTGCCTAGAAGCCTCCTCTGTGGGGGATGCAACAGATGGCAACACTGTCATTGCCAAACTAGTGTTGACAGGGGGGGCAGGTGTCACTGCAAACAACCCAAAATGTCCCCGCGATGTAATAACAGTAAAAAGTTGCTTGTAACAATTACATTACAATTTGTAACCTTCATTTATATGTAAGTGATAAATAAGTTTGTATCTATCAGAGACTGATTAATACATATTACAACAACCCAAATATATAACAACTGTTCTCTCGGAGAATGTTTGCAAAATGAACACACACTCATACAGAATTACAAACATGCATTAAGAGTGTAATTGAAGGAAAACTGTGTAATTTGAAACTGGAGATTCTGACTGTATTTGCATAACTTGTTTATATGCGTACAAAGTTCAACTCATTTCAAAAGCAGCCATTTTCATGTAACGGCCATAGGCTGGAAGGCAAGTTAACTCAAAAGCAACAGTTAACATTTGTGGTTTGAATTCACTGCACCAAGTGCAAATCAAATCAACTCACTCCAACTTCGCACATCAAGTAGGTGAATCAACAAAAACAACAGTGAGCTTGAGTTGCATGACTAGAACTCTACAGCAGTGCAAAAGCGTGGAAAGCATGATAATTACTGTAATTTAAATATCAGGGTACAATTACAACATTGACATACATCATAACATTTATCCCATATTCCAAAAAGGGCTAAATCAATTTGTCTCTCATTTCAAAGCACAATGAGATGAACACAATTAAATAGTAATCATAGAATTCATTAGTTATGGTATCAATTTTCATGTGATAATTTTTGATCATCATCAATTTTTGTGTCAATTGAGTTAACTGTTTTATACAGGGATTGTCATGGTACGGACTTTAGATGTAGGCAAACTATATATTAGACATAGGCAAATTGACTCTAGACTAGGCAAACAGATGGTAGTCAAAACAACCCATAGGCGAAACAACCGTAATTCAATCCAGATTAACCATTCAGTATTTGTAAATATAGAAGGCATACCTTTCTGCATATCAGTATCACAAGCTAAGAAGCCTCCTTTATTGCTTCACCAATATTTCCCTTTGCTAAGAAAAAAAAAAAACGGGCAAGAAATTGAAAAAGTGGGTCCACACTTCAAATTCCAATAAATAGTGTCGATATCAACTTACAAGTGAAAAAAGCATAAATTGACGATTCACTCATATCATAATAATATTATGCCTTACCCAGGAAGGATGAGATGTAATTTTTGTGTGAATGCTTCTCCCACAATACTGCGCTACCCGTGCACCTTGTAATGAAATAGAGAGGAAACGAGGCATGATTAAAAAGTACACAAAATCTACTGATCACAAGTGTCTCACAGTTTCCATTGCAAAGGGAAAAGATTAGTAACTGAACCATAAGCTCAATGACAAGTTATTGTCATTAATTCTGAAAAAGACAGCATTTCCATGGTTATTATTAGTGGAACATTGAACAAGAATAAAGTGAAATTCCCTTTAAAACATGCTGCATTATCTAAAAGATGGAAAATGCCATGAATTAAATAAGATCATCATTTGTCATTAATCAAGTGTTGTTCCACTCCCCTCCATGCCCCTCATAAACTCCCAAAAAAGCTGTGCCTTTGTCCTCTTTGAGAGATAAAATCTCTGTATGGGAATCCTCCATGTCTAAGTTGAAAGTTTAGGAAGTTCAAAGTTTTCCTATGGTTTTTAAACAAATAGTATGTTGCCTTTGGCCAGTGCAGAATCTGCACATAAGAAGGGGGGAGAGGGTACTACTAAGAATTTCATGGCAAAGGTGTGTCCCTTAGTTACCTAAATCCTGAAACCATTTCAAACCAGAACAAGTCATTTTCCAAACTTGTTGCAGATCTGAAGCCTGTTTCTTAAAGGTCCCTTTAAGTTAACAGGCACGTAAAGCAGTTCTGTTTTCAATCAAGATGGGGGTTGCAAAGTTTCAAAAAGGCTACCCCAGAAAATTATCCGCTAAAGAAACAAAATGGACTGGTTGGAGTGCCAGACCTACAGTACTTCTCTATTCTTAGAACTTATTTTAAAATAAGGCCTCAGATGCAATGAATTACCACAACTTATGGTTAAATTTGTGTATTTGGACAAGCTTCCTAATAGTGCTTTCAGTCAGGAATAGGTTAATTTTATCAAGTATTTCAATAACATTATAAAGGTACTCTTCTTTCTCTTTTATTCATTTATTCATTTAAAAAGACAGATACATTTACAAAGATGCATGTGTGATCTCCAAGAAACTATCCCCAATGTAAATCTATTGCTGTTTTCCAACTAATGTGCACTTAAAACCAAACCACATTGGAGTGACAAACATCTACTTAGCTTGCAGTGGGTGGTGTTACTGTTCTATGAATACGTTTAACCCTTGTAACTTGTATTTCCCCCTTTAATATCTATACATTATCCAGCCACTAGGTAATGAGAATATTCAAACTTATCAGGAAGTTGTCTTGATCTACCACCAAAATCTCATAACCTATTTACAAAGAATTATGTGCAAGTTAGATGGGAGAATTAACAATCAGATATCAGGAGTTTAAGGGTTAAGTGGTCCAGCTATTAGAAAATAGCTTGAGGGACACAACCAAGTACCTGAAGGCAAACTGTCCATCGCAAATAGCTATAACTTGCCTTTTCCTTTCTAGTTGTAATATAACATTTTCGGTACATACAACAATAAAGCAAAGGTAAAAACGTTTTAGATCAATGCAGATACTTCACTACTTGTCTACTTAAAAATTATGGTGATTCAGAAAGGAGTAGCTAGCAAAATACCAACCCTCAATGCATGTGGAGATCATGGACACTAACCTTTGAGTCATGTGGTTTCAACAAATATTAACCCTTTAACTCCCAGATCAAATGTGTAATTCCTCTTACTGTCAACCATACAATTCGTTAGAATGTTAGTTCAGAGAATTTAGCATTGAATCAATTAATTACCCCAAATTGATATTTTTCTTTATTCCTCATTAGTTATCTGGTTGATATTGTACTGATATTGGTAAGGAGAAATTATGTCTTGGTCACTCAATGGGAGTTTAAAGGGTTAAAGAAAATCCAGCAACAAAAAGGATACTTATTCTCCATCCCTGCATGCAGGAAGAACCAACTTTGTACATTTGTTTGAACAAGAGGAAGTATCTTTAGTAGTGACAGGTTCTGAGAGAGTCTGACCCATCCTGAACACAAAATAAATCTTGTTATCATATGACCCCTATTGCCTTGCTTATTCAGTAATTGAGAGCACCAAAAAAAAGCTGACATGCATATGGCCAGTATGGGTTGACATAAAACCAGATCAAAAGTTGCCTTACCACCATCACTACTCTGTTTTTTTTTTCCAAGAATGTGAGTTCTGTATGTGGAATTTGACTTAAAATAAACAAAAGTGGGGAAATAAGTCTTGCTTTGCAATCATTTTGAGTTTGTGTTCTGACTCCAAGAAATAACATTTAAGTTTTTCTTTTAAAACCTCTCTTGTTGTTGTTGAGCCTCCTTGTACGTTTATAATCATGCCCTACTTACATGTAAGTTCAAACAAAATATAAGCATTTTTAAGTAATAAATACTTATTGACAGAGTTTGGTCAAGCCAGACAGGAAAATAGTTGGCTCTCAGTCATGACACAGGGAGCCAGTGTAGCTCAACATAATGACCTTAAGCCAAATCCTGCCAATCCTGCTCCTCCACTCAGCATAAATACATAATAGCAAGGTTGTTAGGTAGTAACTAAGCGATAAGATCAAAGAATTCTCTTGCAGCTATGTACAATTCTCTGTATAAAATTTAATGACTTGAATGATTTCAAATTCAGATATGGAACTCTCCTCTTGATTTAAACAGTACATACTTTTCTGCACCATAGAATTTAACTATGAAAATGTCATGGAAATTATCACCAGACACTAACCATACAGGTTATATTTAGTAACTCTCACTGTCTTCAAAATCTTTTCCAATGACATCTTCTTTAACCTTTTAAGCAACTGATGCTTTTTAAGGGAAGGTGACAAATGCTTCATATGTGAAGAGTGATTATACCCAAAATTAAAATATGACATTGGGAATTTTACAAAAAGGAAAGTCAAGGTTAGATTTGAAGGTTTCCCTTTTTAATACTGACATGAGAAGTACTATTTTAAGTATATGATGTAATAATTTGTCTAAAATTTTGCGCATGAAATGGAAACAAGATCCACCCTCTGCTACCCTCTTAACCCTTAACACCCAGACGTGATTCATGTGAAACTCCTCCCTATAATATCCATAAATTATCCAGCAAAGAGCAAACAAGAATACCTAAATTTATCAGATAGAAGTTGTTATCTTGATCTAATACCAAATTCACCTAACTTATATGCCAGGAATTGTGTAAAAGCTGGAGGGAAGAATAAACAATCAGGATCTCAGGAGTAAAAGGGTAAAAGGATATAAAAACAAATGAAAGCAAACATTTTCTAATTCCAACAGCATTGCTTCAGTGTTTGGGGAAACCACGAGGCTTACAAAGACATATTTCAAAAGAGGAGAACCTGTCTTAATATGACATGTTAATATCCCACAGTTTATGCAGTTTTTTCTTTTTTTTTTATTACATGCAATAAATGGATTTTTAATTGTGGATTATTCAACTGCTCATGCAAAGTTATGCTTCAAAACAACCACCAAACTCAGTGAGAGAAATATCAAAAATGGACTGATCTGCAACTTAAACAGCAATTTCTCGTTAAAAAAGAAAATTTCCTGCACTTCAACTCACACATCGATCTTAATTCAAACTACTCTGTCTTGATTTCACCACCTTAAATATACCTGATATATATAAATGGTACTAATAAGTGTTACTTTTCCGCAATTTAATCACACCTTACGGCTGATTTAACAGACACTTCCAACTCACAGCAGATAAAAGATCTGTTACGCCGAACAAATGTAATCCTGGTCGCAGGAAACAGTCAATAACACAACAAACCTTTACCAACAAAAAGATATCAATCGGCTTCATATCATCAATTAATATTAACAATGGCCAAAATTTAATTTTTCCGATCCAAGATAATAATGATTTGCGCTCGGTGTACTAAAAATATTCATGCTTTCAATGAAGAAAATACCGCTAAAAATAGAACCACAGGTACCAAGGTTGCTTTGATATGCAGCACTATGAAAAAGCAAGGTTAGCATCTAGTAGATACGTAAGAACGGTGTTTCTTACAAATTAATATTTTGCTATGTACTATGATACAATGAAAGCATCCTTCATTAAGCCAAGAAACAGCTGTATTGATAAGCTTTAAGTACACCTACTAATGGTCCCACTAAACCATTACAAGGCATAAAATATCATTGCTCAAAACACAGATCTCTCTCGAAAACATTCGAAATCTGTGTCCACATTGCGCGAAGTTACATTCCGCAAACTCCCCGTTTTTCCGAAGGAAAACCAATTATTGCCATATGTTTTGTACAAAACGAAGCAAGGCTATCATGTATTATTCAAAAATTCGTCCACGCAAAGGGAAAATCCTGAATATAAAATGCATTCAGTGCATTCACAAACGCGTCGAATTCAATTGAACTTAGTACAATTGTTGTGTTTCGTGTTTGTGCCAGCGAAAAAATACCTGAAAAGTTAGAGACTGGCGATTATCCTATTTTTCCTATCCTAAAATAATACAAATTCGAAACGATCGTCGAAGACTTTCAATCGTAAACAAGCAAGGCACTGGGCTTGCGAGTGGAAAACGTTTTTTTTCTTTCGTTTCTGGCAGATCGAGTTTGTGTAAGGCAAAAGTTCAACAACTTGCAGGAAACGGCAAGCTTTATATTTAGAAACATCTATCTTGTAGAATTACTTTGAAGAGAGGAACGAGCACCGGTTCTTGACAACGGAGTGGATGATAGCATTAAGAGGCAAAAAGGCTTAATTTCTCATCATATAGCAGATAACGAAAAGGAAAGTGTGTAAGGGGAACAGATACAAGCTAGTCTATATTTAAGTTAACAGTTTATAACAGATAGCGAGTAACTCACCTTAAATTTGACGAGAAATTAGTTAACACCAAACCGCTGATACAACACAAGTTAGAGATAACTTTTCTAAGAGAAGCTGAATAGTGTTAGCGGAGATCAGAGCTAGCGCCTACCAAAGTTTCATGTAAACAGTCGCATCAAAAAATCTTTCCAACTCGACATCTTGAAAGCTCTATTAAGTCACGTGAGAGGGGAGACGGAAATGTGCTTAGAGGGTGTGGGAATTATTGATCACCTTAAAGGAGAGAATGACACAGATTTTACAAATGCAGAAACAATCGATAAACATTGTAAACAGACAAATAAACAAATACTCCAACTAAACAAACTTGTGCATGTAAAGAGAGAGAATATAACTGCATTTGTAGCTTTGAAAATATCCATGCTGCATGAAAACTTTGCAATTCCCTAAATATTTTTTCTACAAAGCTTTATCACACGTTTGTCTCTGATTTGCTGTTTTTATTTTCCATTTTTTTTTCGGACAAGCAAGAAAGAAATTCATAAATCATACTGGTCCTACTAGCGAGTCTAATGACAAAATTTGTCATTTCGTTTCAAATCTACAAGTCACGGTCACGTTCGCCATCGTCACGCAATCCTATAGTGACACTTAATGACACAACTATATTTACGTTCTGGCAATTTCTGGCGTTTTACAGAGCGCTGTCACCACAGTTACGAGAGGCCAAATATTAATAAATTCCTCACGATATTTCAAAGTGCTTATCATCCATATGTTTCGGAGACTGAGAGAAAAAAAATACACATGTATGCACAGCTATCGGTGTTCTTGCCATCATAAATATTCCGGTGATGTTTCTATTGGTCAGTACAGAGCACAAAGAAAACATGAACAATTTTGGTTAGGTCAGGGTTAGGCTTCAAACCTTTCATTGGCTTGAATTGAACGATGCGATAAGAAAAGATAAGGTTTTTTTCTCAACCTGGTGAAAGAAAAAACGGCGAGCAGACATTTGAAATAAAAAAAAATTAAAATACGTATATTTCTACTTGTTTGGGCCGAAGTGGAAAATTTCTAACCAAAAAGGGAAGTGATTGCTCTGACCATGACTCCACATGATGACAATTCCAATTCGGATCTATTATGTTCGAAAAAATGAAATGAAATAACCCTTTTCTATTTCAAGCGCGCTATAAAAAGACATGGGAAAAAGGGAAAACGCAATGAAAGCAATTTTTTCGTGTTGAATCAGCGAAAAGTCAACACGAAGTCGAGGCTTGGCGCGAGCGGAAGCCGTGATCCTCGTGTACCACGCATGTGCCCGATCACTGTAGCTCAAGTATCTGATGGATGCGGAGCTAACAGGGAAGAAAGAGAGCGGGGATGCGGACCAAGATAGGTTCCGGCGACGCTCTAAAACAACTCCGCCAGCTTCAAATCAATTTGCTATGTCTAATTCGTTAGACAGCAGGGTTGGGAGCTTTGAAGAAGCAGACTCTGGCGATAAATCGTGCACGCCAACGACTGATGAACTACAGCAATCGGGCAATAGACAACAATATGACGTGCCGGCCAGTTTCCGTTTTTGTGTATCTTGGAAGTTCGGTCCTTGACAAGCGCTACACTCAGCATATGCTACCGTGGGTCATTGCTGAGATCCGGCGGAAAAACGAGCGAAATCAGATTGATTTAAATGTCAAAGAGATGACAGTAGAGGCAGTCGACTGCTCCGCAGCAAGTACTTTATTTCAACATAAGGTGCAGACCATAACACGCTGCGCGCGTTCTGTGGACAAGAAGTGTTTTGCCTACCTGACTAAAATACCCGATGATGTATCTTCCTGTCACTGCTACGTGTTTGAAGCCGTCGAAATAAGCTCGGTAAGGGTTATCTTCTGTGATTTCATCAGCAGGTTGCTTTGCAGTGTCTCTGATTTGATAGGGCCCCTTACCTGTGTCTCTAAACCCGAAACTATGAATGCTCTCCGGTCAATCAGTGATTACACAATTTATTTGCATCTGAAAATATACTCTTTTAGGTTTTGCAAAGAATTGTGCTTCGTAGCGCTGAATAATTTGCGTGCTTTCTGATGCAGTGTCCACTGGAGTCGTTTTCCTTTGAAATCTCCTTTCTTTCAAACCTAAGCTTGCTCCAGGCTAGTTTATCCCACGAAACATTTCCCTGTTTTTTTTAGGGGAAACCCGATATACCTCTCAACAGATTTTAGCTCGTTGTATTTATTTTGGCGGAGAAAGGTTTCGAAACTTAAGTTTTCAATTCCTCTCAACGATAAAAGGAGCCATATTTTTTATCTTGATGGCGCACATGTTCAAGGTTGCTTTCAAACTGATATCCGAATCGTAATTTCTGGGGAAAAAAAAAAAGAAAAAACTTGGCGTACTTTTGATATCCACGATGTTGGTAGGATCTTCCAGGGTTGTATTTTCATTTGTAACGTTAAATAATTGTTGTTGTTATTGTGATCATTTTTTATGCCTGAGCATGCCTCGTTAGTTATTGTTCGAAATCGTGTTTACGTCCTTTAGTTTCATGGAAATATTTTTTTCTCTTTATGAATACCTAATCAAGGTCCTTTATTAGATTCACTGAAATTTTAAGCTTCGTTGTCCTTCCGGATCAAAGGTTATAAAGACTTCCTTCATGGATAATTTCTTCTAGTGTTGTTTTTCGCATGTGACGGAGTGTTTGAAAAGTAGAACCTTTCACAAAATGCTATCACGTACATTGTATGACTTGTTTTGAAGTTCAAGGTAATATTAACATGTTAATAATTGTTATGCAAAACAGTTTTGTCACACAATATCTTGTTTCATTGAAATCAATGTCACAGTGGAATTATTGGTCTTTTTTCAGGTTTAGCATGTAAAACAGTGTTTTTTTAAATAGAATTCGGACTCTTATCTTTCAGATCTTTAAGAGATCTTCAAATTGTCCTGAAAGGATTAAGTAGTCTAAAAATAGAGCTCATTGTTTGCCAATATATTTAAATGCACTTTTGTAAAGAGATTAAAATTAATAATGAAAGTTATTATTTTTTTAACTTTGATAAAGAGTTAAATAGTTTGTTTAAGGTAATTTGTCTAGTATTTTTCCGTGCACTCTGTAGCCAGAAGTTGAAATGAACATTAGCATTGTCTGTTATTATGAAATCAGTGCTGCCATTATACAGATGTTGTAGGTGTTTTTGACAATAGATTGTACCAGCTAATGCAGCTGGTAGTATTTTTTGAAATAAATCAGGAAAAAATTTGTCGCAAGGCACCTGTATAAAGAGAATGTTAAATATTCCGTGTACATGTTTGTTAAATTAAATGCGCCATGTCAGATAACTTCAATAGATTACTTGGCAGTGGGCATACCTGGTTATGAATGGTTAGCTGTATTTATTTAGAACTACAATTGAACAGTGAGTGGAAATTTAAAGGTTTGAGTTCTGTTCAAGGATGTAAATTTAAAACATAACCTGCAGATGTAAACCTGCTCAAAATAAAAACCCAATATTGTTCATATTTATATATTAATAGGAGTGGATTTTGTTGGAAAATGATGCAAGTGATCACTGTTTCAGAACTGTCAAAAAGAAAGTGCAGTTTGGAATTCTTGAGACATCACTATGAAAAAATATTTCAAAAGTTTATACAATTTTGTTGTAAATTTTTCCTTTGCAAATTCAGTACTAGCAGGAAGTTTTGAACAAGCAGTCCAGCTTTCTTCTTAAGTGTAAATCTTTTAAAGCTGAAATTTAGTGACAAGGAAGTTATAGGTTTAGTTGAAGTGTCCATTTGTGAAAGAACAAGAATTAATATTATCACTTTAATATAGCTTTAAATATGATTTAGTTTAGTTTTGGAAGGTCACTGATATTTGTCACTGAGATTCTAAGCTTTGTTTGTCCTTTTTTTCTCACAGATTACTGGGTTTTTCACAGTATTCGTGATGCTGCTAGGCAAGTAGCTGAGCAACCAGAAAGTAATGTAACCACAGATAAGGAAAATTCATCCAATGAACCAGCTAATCCCAACAGCAATGGCAGTCCAACTAATTCTACTGAAAATACTGAGGCACAAGCAGTCATTTTTCCACTGTGGTATGTTGGCCGAGTTATGGTATCTCACAGACAAGCTCCCCCAAATCTTGTAGATGATTTGGTGGACAGGTTTGATAAAACAAAAGGAATGACTGAGTTCGAAAAGCTGAGTGTACAAAAATCAGAGGAAAGAGAAGGATTTTCTAATTCAGTCAGTGTTAATGCCAGTGTTGAAAATCATTCTAAGGAACATCCAGCATTGAGTAAAGCAAAAAGCTTGGATCAAGAGAGAATACTCGGTGGAAAAAGCAGCTGTGAGGACAAGGCACCAGAGGGTAGCAAGCACCCACCTCTAATTAAGATGAACAGTTTGAATGGAAGACCTCGCTCTGCCAGTGATGGCGATAAGACAAAGAACAGTTACCCTACCAGGAGTCAGGATTCCCCTCAGAACCAACATCACGCAAAAACACACTCAAGGAAAACTAGTTTCAGTGGTGTTGGTGAAAACAGAAACATTCTTTTCAAAATCAGCATCCACTCAATTGCATGTCTCAGTGCAGCCTCTAGGGTACTGCTGATGGAGAGAAGACTAAGAGAAGTTTCCTTTTGTCAACAGGTAGGTGAAAATTGTGGTCAAGTAATACTAATAATTGTATGAATTTAGACCTTTTCCATTGTTGATGGTTTAAAAAAGAAATGTGTACCTTTTCTACTCTGTTACACTGCAATTAAGGTCCAGCTCTGACATTGTACTTCTGCTGTGTCACACTTAATTACAATTTGGTTCAACTATAGCACAGCAGAGGCATGACTCTGATTCAGACATCAGGCTAATGTTGTGTGAAATTTAGCATTTACTGAAGCACCCTCAGCGCATACTCCATAAAGGAGAGTTATTCTTATGACTCCTCGCAGCGACTTAATTCAGCCGAAGTACATTAGTATAATTTATAAATTTTGTTTGGCATAGCAAGGGTACAATGTCTGAATCACTTTCATGCTACAGTCATGTAGCATGGCAGAGCTTGTTGAACTTAGTTGCTTTGCAAACTCAATTAAAAAGTTTGATTCACATGCCAGGCTTCTGCTGTGCATTTGTTGATTTTGATTCCTGAGTCCAGTTTGACCCAAACTAACTCATTTTTGGTGTATGCAATCTTCTAACCATCCCAAGAAATTATTTGAAAAAAGTCCTTCATTTTTGGTTAATTCTTCACATTTTGACATCAATCTAAAGTGGGGCCCTTTCTGTCCCACAGTCAAGCATTTTGAAACCACAGATAGAATTACAAAAGACATTTACATTTCAAAGATTATGACTACATAGGGACTTCTGGGTAGACTAGTTTTGTTTGTGGGCCTTTGTTAACCTAGAAGCCATGGATTTAGATTGACTGCTCACTTGTAAGTTTGAATCTCCTTCAATGACATCAATTGTAAAGTGGAATTTGTTTTCTGTAGCTTGATCATGGCTGAGAGAAGCATGAATTTTTGAAACTTTGCCAAGCTATTTCTTATGTTCTATTTCAACTTAGGGAACAAAGGCACCAGAACATTTTGGCTTTATCTGCCATGAGCTCAAAACCGGGCAGTATTACTGTTACGTGTTCAAGGGACGTTCTGAACAACTGGTAAGTTTCATGGTGAATGCGGTAACACATCCCATTTTGCTTATATATTCAGGCTTAATCAAATTTCCATCTACTTTTTTTAGTGCAAAATTACCTACCCTGTAACTAATGCTTTTTAGTGCTCAGCAAGAAACTTGAATTCATAGCCAGTCAGAGGGAAACTGTCTAGGTTATATAGAGAACTACACTTTATATGTAAAGACCTTTATAAAGTGCATGCTATCCCTTTGCCGTAAATGTGTTCAGTATCCTATACCTCCTGATAAACACCATTATTATTTGTATTAATAAAAATTTTATTGCAATATTATGTTCATTATTACTATGGGTGCTTTTATTAGTATTGTTATTTGTTATAAGCAATGAAATTCTCAAAGTGTTCTGTTTCAAATTCCGACACAATGTTTAGTTTGTAAGTGATTAGCCAGTTATTATGTTGCATTTGCCTATTACTTTGGTTTGCAAGCCAAGAAGATATTTATGTTAATAAAATATAACCTGAAACAATGTTTTAAGGTGGATGAAGTAATGCAATCTTTAAGACAAGCATTCAACAGTGCATGGCAAGCAGCAGGTCCTACTTCAGTCTGTGATATGTGTCCTCTTCATCAACTTCATCAGTTGTGTGTTCAACTTGAAGGTGAGTTGGTGTGCCCATCCTGACTACTCGGGATTGCCAGCTTTGATCACACAAGGAAAAGAATTGCTTAGAGTGGGCTTCTTAACTTTGTAATTTTAAGACAATGCCAGCTTTGAAGTTGCAAAAGCAGCAGAAGATGATCAATAGTTTTGCTAAAAAACTAAATAACAAAGTGAAATAAGGGCATGAAAGAAATTTTAATTCTAATTTAAGTAAAATCTTTTGCTAAAATAATGAATCCTTAATTGACCAGCTTGTTCAATCAGGATTGTTGGATGTAAGCCTTGTTCTCTGTTTTTTTTTGTTTTTTTTTTTTGCATTTCTTTGGTCTTCAACTTCGTCTTGGCCCTTAAAAATGCAAACAACAGAACTCTGCCAACATCCAGCCATCTTGACATCACACTTGGTCATGAAAGCTTACATCTAAAACAAAACCATGATCTGGACTTTCTGCAGTCAAGCATCAACCACAGGCCACCAGGTCTCCTGGAAAACCCAGTACAGTCAGTTACTGTCAAAACCAATAGTAAGCACAGGAGGCTGGATCCTCTGTGGCTTTGAGTAATTCTTTTGTGTGTTGTTTGTAGGGCGTGGTCCAAGAAATCAATATGATATACTACAAAAACACAGAATTAATCTCAGTGATGATGAGATGAGCCAATTTACAGAACAGTTTAAGGTGAGTATGTTTGGTCATAATATACAACAGAGATGGTAAACCAATTTAAAACCATACAGTGAAATCATTGCTCACGAGCTGTGAAATGTTGTTGCCAGTAAATTAAGTTGTAATTGGTGGGTTGTACATGTACCTATGCAGTTTTTTTTTAGTTATTATTATCAGGTTATTTGAAGAACCATTCTGTAGTTCCTGGTATTAAATGTGTAGTGTATATAGCATAGTTTCTTTTGTATTCTTTCACAAAATGTTGCCTGTTTGTCACAAATTACATCTGTACACAGCCTGCTTCATTGTCAACTGGAGTGATTTGAGATAAAATGTCATCCAAGTTTCTTAATTCACATCGTTTCCTCAAAATCATAGAGGATGGTTTTGTAGACATGACTATTATTGCTGAACAGTTTTCCTACCTCTTAGGCTGAAAGTCCATCAACAATGAATGAGGAAATTGAAGTGATCATGGCCATATTCAGAGCAATGTATGAAAAAAGGCAACTGCAGCACACACACATTGGCCAGGTAACAGAAAAGCAAAAACTGCTGACAAAAATTCCCAAGTGCTACATCAAACCATTCAGTTAATAAAGTTGATAAATGTTGAGGTGTATCAAGCTAGTGCAGGGCTTGAAATTTAAAAAATTCCAAGTCGCCTTAGAAGTTAAACATACAGAAAAGTAAACGATATTTAGTAAAAAAACACTGGTGAATATTGGTGAACATCAAACAGAAGCTTGAACATTGGTGAACATCACCAATGACTATAACAGCTTAAGACGTGAACGAGTTAGCTGGAGCTTGGGCCACCTGTGTGTCGAGCAGCTGGAGAAGGGAAATTTGCATTTGATGGACGCTTTCACAGTATCTGTCATGTGAGCTTCAAATGAGTCATAAACAAGGAAGCTCTTTCTCCTCCCCAGGCCACCGATCTGCGCACTTTTACTTTCTTTGTTGTTTCTAAACAATAGAATCCATGTATAATACGCACCGCGATTTGATGGTTATTTTTGTAGAAAAAAAGTGCGCATTATACACGGGTAAATACGTTAAATTTTATCTTTCTAATGTTTTTTCAGGGACAGCCATACCAAAAGGACAAAGGGCCAGTAAGCCCTAATTTGTTGCAAAAAGCCAAGAAGTCTCTAACTAGTTCTTTTGAAAGTTTCATGAGTAAGAGGGTAAGAACAACACATCTAATATTATTTCTTAGGAGAATGGTTAATTTAACAAATCAACAGTAGTTTAGCGTGGTTGGTACCATTATTGACTACGATGTTTATCATCACAGTGGTCAAAATGTTGTGGACCCACAAGGCACAGCAGTGCGTGACCACATGTTGACTCAAAGAGCATTGTCTGTACTCTTATCAACGACAGCAAAATGGCTGTTTAGATTGCCACATTGCCAATTGTGGTCAAATAAATGTACACGATTTACAGAAGTAATGTATGTCTTGATATTGTGGTCTGATTGATTGGATAAGAGTAGTCTTGGTAAATGATTTCTGAAAATAGTAGACATGCTAAAAGTGTTACTTTGTTTATTCAAGCTTATTTGATGATGGGATGGTCATTTGGTGTAATTTCTTTATGTGACATTCTAGGCAAGAGCAAGGACAGTAATGAACGAGGAGTGTTCTGGAATGGTAAGTGAGACCAAGTTATCTCAACATAAGAGTGAAGTTATTTAAAGGATACTAAAAGTAAAACTTAGTAGAGGGGGTTGGAAAAACATGTAGTTCTTGTATGTTGAACTTGGTTATTCTTGCCAGAAAGAAATTTAACCCTTTACACCCCAACATCAGTCTGCATATTCTCCATACTGTTCTCTATACATTTCCTAAGGTGCTGACAAGGAGAATCTGTTTAGCAATCCAGAGCTTCTTTTTATGAACTTGGTGATCATTTCCTACAATCATGTGTCCTTAACCCTTTAACTCCCAGATAAAATTTTGTAATTCTCCTTACTGTCAACCATACAGTTCTTTCAATGTTAGTTCAGAGAATTTAGTATGGGATCAACTAATTATCCCCCAATTGATATTTTTCTTTATTCTCATCACTCATCTAGTTGACATTGTGTTGATATTGTAAGGAGAAATGATCTCTTGGTCTCTTATGGGAGTTAAAGAGTTAATATTGATTCAGGGTGATATTGAAAGGAGAATTTAGATGCTAGTCACTCTTAGAGGTCAAAGAGTTAAATGAACTTGATTTAATTATTATTATTTTTTAATTGATAGGAAAGATGCGAGTCAACCAAACAATCACCTGGTCTGCAAAGGAAAAGAAGTATGACTCTGGACAGCACCCCTTCAAACTATAACATCACTACTCCTCCTATGTCCCCATTAAAAGAACTATCTGGAAAGAAGGAGGAGGTGTTTACAAGTACGCCGCACAAGCTGACAAGACAAAGAGCAACAGGAGAAACCAGTCCAACCACAACCACCCCACCTAACACGCCTACCAAAACACCTGGGCGCCACAGGCGTCTGAGCAAAACGAACTCATATGGATATAGACAGGTTTGTGTTGTGCGTAGTATACAGGGTTTTATTAACCCTTTAACTCCCAGATCAAATTTTGTAATTCTCTTTACTGTCAACCATACAATTCTTATAATGTTGGTTCAGAGAATTTGGTATTGGATCAACTTATTATCCCCAAATTGATATTTTTCTTTATTCTCATAACGTATCTGGTTGATATTGCATTGATATTGTAAGGAGTGCATTGAAGTGCAAAATCCACAAGTTTAGTGTTCATTTCCTCCAAGGGAACTCAGATGTGTCATTTTTCCAGGCCTATGGGAAAACAGATAACATATTTCTCTCTTCATCGGACAGGCTAGCACAAAATTTACCTTTTGAGTTTTCGCCTTTTTTATCTCTAAAAAGCTGGGTATGATTCATGGACTGAGCCACAAATATTTTGAATATTTTTGTTGCAGACCATATTTCACAGTGTAGTCACACCATCAAAGAAAGAATCCAACTCAGGTAAATTCAAAATAATAAGAATTACATCTGACCTTATGATATAATCCTAGAGGACACAATCTTATGATAGGCCGAAAGTTTTACTTTTAGAAGTAAGAGATATTGATTGGACCTACATAGTGTTTTAAACATCAGAAATTTGTCCAGCTTGTAAAGTTATCCTCTTAGTTAACAACAAGGCGTACGTTTTAACAACAAGTTGCTTGAATGTATACTTGCAGCTGACCCAGAGTTAGGCATCCCTCAGAGTGCATCATGGGCAGAAATGGTTGGTCGCAAGAAATCGTCTCAGGAGCTGAGAGCTCTGTGGCGGAAAGCTATCATGGAACAGATTTTACTCATCAGAATGGAGAGAGAAAATAACAGTTTACAGGGTATGTAATATATAGATTTAACCAAGCCTAAAAGCGGAACTCGCATTTTTTTTCCCACACGTCTTAAGGGCACAACGCCTTGCCCCGGCCAGGACTAGAACCCGGGTCGTCCGACTCGGAGCCCAGTGCACTGACCACTGGACTACCGGACAAAGCCCGCGGTGCAGTTGACCACGCATGTTAAAAGTAGCACCTTGTAAGGTCGTACGGTCGTATATCCAAATTTTTTCGGCTCGATAGGTTACTTCTATTTTGTATAATTATGGGGCTACGCTCTGCGAGCTCCGGTAATATTTTAGTTGATAGTCTTGTTTTCAGGCAACTTAATTGCTTCACCCAGCTTTATTTACGTGTATTTATTTCCTGCCAAGTAGTGTATAAAGCCTCTTCCGTACCTTCTTCTGCCTACAAGCTCTTTCAGAGTCGGCATTGTACTCCAATCAGCTCTTCTTTCTAGCCCTTTCTTTCCTCAGCTGTCCTTGTAAACGTCCTCTTAGGTCTATTCTGTCTCCAGCGCCCTACTGGTGTCCCTGTTGATACAGTCCTATAGTTGTCGTGAAGCTCTTTCCTCAAAATTTGGACGGCAAATTTTGAATTGCATTTCAATTTGATTCTCTCTATTTTTTTACATCCATGTTTTTCTTCGCAATTGTTGACAACTTTTTGAATTTACACAACACAGAGACCATTTCCCAACAGTGGATTTGGATCAATTATTGTTAATCTAGCGCCTTTTAGAATCAGGATTATAAGCGGTTTGATGAAATCATCTCTCTTACACAGTATTTGAAACTTGTAACTGTTTTTTTTCCTTCCAGTTAATCAGAATGTCATAGAAGCCAATATGCTGAAGCTTTCATACAATGAAGTTCCACCGTGTTCTGATGCAGCAGCTGCAACTTGGAACAAAATTCTTGAGAATGGAGATGAAGCAGTTGACTTGAAGACTCTGACAGAAGCTGTCAAAGCTGGTAGGTAAATTCCAAGGCCTTTCAATGCGCGTTAAGTGCGGACTGTGGACTGTCGATTTTGAATCTAAATCTGAAAGGTACAAATCTCACTTCAGTCACACCCACATTTAAGATAAAGTAAAATTCCACACGAGACCCTCATACAATGAAGGATAATTTCCACTTAAATCAGTTATCAGAGATATAACAGGGTAATTTAGTGTTATCAACAGAGTTGACAAGTTAAATTGCCACCGTAAAGAGTTTAAAGGCTAACGCTAGAAACATCAGCCTTTAAACTCGATCTTTACGGTGGCCGATTTACGTTTTCAACTCAGTTGATAACATTTTATTACCCTGTTATACTTCCACCGACGTAGCACCACAGTTTCTTAATAAACTTACTCCATTGCCAGAGATGTATTTCTTATGTAATAATTTCGTATACAAAGGTGTACCCAAAGCCAAAAGAGGCGAGATATGGGTGTTTCTTGCCAAGCAGCACGACTTGCATTCACCACCTGAAAAGGAACAGCAATGGATGGAGAAAACTTACCATGACATCAAGGAAGGCTCTACGTGTCACCAGCACTCCATCTTCATTGACCTAGGTAAGTATGCTGTATAACTACTGATCCATTGCCACTCTTTTAGGGCGGAGAGGAGCTGAGCGAGCTGAAGGCCTTGTTATCTTCTCCTTTGACTTTGCCTTATTTTCCCTCACAGGTCGCACATTTCCCAATCATCCATACTTTGCTCCTCCGTTGGGGCATGGCCAGTTGTGTTTGTTCAACATCCTGAAGGCGTATTCCATTTTAGACGAAGAAGTCGGCTACTGTCAGGGACTTAGTTTTGTGGCTGGCATTCTGCTGATGCATATGAAAGAGGAGGATGCTTACGACATACTTCGATTCATGATGTACACACTTGGTGTCCGTAAGCAATACAAACCAGACATGCAAGATTTACAGGTAAATTCACGTAGCTGGACTGTTTTACAAACTGACTTGCATTGCTGTCTGATCTTATTTTTGCGTTCGTATTATAAGTCGACTTGGTTTATTGCCAATCTTTTATTTTTATTATTATTATTATTATTATTATTATTATTATTATTATTATCATCATCAGCAGCAGCTGGTTAAGATTCCTCTTCTGCAAAGTTTCACTTATGTACGTTAAGTTTAGAGCCATCTTTTATTTGATAACTTAAGCAGGCTCTGAACCGTGGGAAATAATTTTTGTGAAATTTAGTGGGACGATAAATCTTTATTTTCTCAGTGTATTTCAGTTACACCGGGGTCTGTGAACTCGTGAACTCGTGAACTTACAGACACAAAGTTAGAATTAAGAGCGTTTTAAGGGGCAGTTATTTTCATGGTAACCTTATGTGTTAGAAACTAATCCCAGCCATTTCGAAGGAAACAAACGAAATGTGTGGAAGCTGTCATCCATCAAAGATGTGTTTTTATGAAATAACAAAACGACCTTTTGTTAAATGTTTTCATCTGTCTCGCAATGAAATCTCTTCGGATGTGGTTCGCGACGTCTCGACTACACACTGTGAGTCTTCATGAGGAGATAAGATGAACTGGATACGAACCACCTTATGAACCATTGTGCTCAGCTGTAATTGGCTGATGTTCAACAGCTGTGATTGATGCATTCTGTTTTTCACACTGGAAGTTACTTCCTCGTGAAACGGACGATTATACTTCATTTAAGTGTATTTACTGCGACGAATAACCGCAACCTTTTTCACGATTATAAAACCATTCTGAGACAATGCTAGATTATGGAACGCCGCTCACCTGAAGAACAGCGTGTATTTGTTATTGTTTCTTCAGCCCAACACGTTTTCTCCATTCTTTCTTTCAGACTCAGTTTTACATGTTATCACGCCTCCTACATGATTACTACAAACCTGTGTACGAGTTTCTACTGGAGCTGGAAATCACGCCTACTCTTTACGCAGCCCCGTGGTTCCTTACGCTCTTCGCATCTCACTTCCCAGTAGGCTTTGTGGCACGAGTGCTGGGTGAGTTGTGGTCTTTACAAACTAATCGATGAAGGTTATGGTAAGATTTTCTTTCGAGGGGTTTTTGTGGAAGAAATTCAAAATCCCGTCGTAAAAGTTACTTAAAAAGCGAGGTTTAAAGTAAGATGCAATGTCAACTTAGACCATTTTTCCCAGTATACCATGAATTCCATTTTGATGTCCGTAAGAAATCCTTTGTTGTCTTGAGTTAGTGTCACCATACAGAGTTTTCTCCAGTCGATTCAAATTTTCCATCCTTTAGAGACAAGAAACTACTTTTTATCAACGTGTTTTTTGTAAGTTGTTGCTGTTGTTAATTTTTAGATATGATGTTTCTTCAAGGCATGGAGGTGGTATTCAAGGTGAGCTTGTCTAAGCGCCTGTGCTGTCGTTCGACTGAGATCCTACCACCGTATTTAAGTAACTTACTACAGCCTCCCATCCATCTGTAGGCGTTTAATTTTGAGTTCGGAGTGAGTTTTCAGTGAAAGCTACTTTTGTCATGATTAGCTCGAAGGATCCGACAGACGCACGCAGACCTTCGAAACCTGTCTTTATTGTTCTCCCTGATCACAACTGATTACACAACCTCTTTAACTCACGCTTAGAGTATTAAAGCTAATATTATAAGTAGTCACAAAGCATACTAAAAAGCTCTCAGATCTTGACAGATCCGCTCAGGGTTCATTCGGTCACGCAAGTGTCATCTAATCACTTAAGATGTCTAGACTTCTTTTTCCTTATAAAATTTATGGGATTTGAGATCACTACCCCGCCCAACCAGTATATACCTTTTCATAATAGGAGTCATGAGCCCGAAACGTAGTTCTATAAACCGCAAATCGCGTTCTCAGACTGACCAACATTTGTGACTTTCACCAGGTGATCCTGTTGCTGCTCGGGTCTTGTCAGGTAGAGTTATTGGAGAGTGATGGTTTAGAGGGTGCTGTGGAAGTGATGAAGACTTCACTGGCGCCTTTTGCTGAACAAAACGTCGAGTGGTTGGTCAGTCAAGTGCTCTCGTTTGATATCAGTAAAGATCTGGAGTCTTACGAGGTGAGTTGCCTCTCGTAACTGCTAGTAGAGGGAAACACTAGGTACGACTAGGATTACTTCCCCCCCCCCTCCCCGGGATGAGATGGTACACCATTGCTGGTTAGCGCCTTTCATTCGTTCCAGTTCCTTTGATGGATACTTCACTCATACTTTTGAGTGGAGAGGAGCACATCAATATTTAGATTCTCCATACTGCTCCTGATAAATTTCCAATGGCACTGACAAGGAGAACGTGTCTGGCAATCACTGGCTTCTTTGGGTTGCCTTCGATAGATGCCTGCTCGCCTAAAAGCAGCGTTTCTTTTTATTTGCTTTATTTACGTCATTGAATTGTTGTAAATTGGTTTCATTAATAGTTGTTAGAGTGAATTGGCCACCCTAAAAGATTGTAAAGCTGAGGTTTCTAGCGTAACCCCCGTTTTAATAAGAGATTTTGTTTAATTAATTTCCCTTTAGGTTGAGTACTGTGTTCTCAAAGAGGAGGACCTAAGCGTTGCGTCATTTGAGGACATTGAAAGTGAAAGGGTGGAATCCTTGGAGGCAGAACTCACCATCAAAACAAAACAGATTCAAATACTGTCTGAACAACTCACTTGTGCGCGGAATACAGTTCATAGCCTCGAGAGCACAATTAACACGATGCAGATTAATCAGGGTGAACTCAAAGGCATCATCAGATCCCTGCGAGCGGAGAACGAAAGCTTGACTAGAAACTTTGAAAAACTGAAAGCGCAGGTGCTTTCCAACGGCGATTTGGCTCCAGGGGTAGAAACCGCCGATCCTGCGGAAGATCAAGCGTTAACGATCGCAGGCGACTCATCTGAAGGCAGTACCATCAAGCCGACGAATTCTACCGAGACGAACGCGAGTTCTAACGAAGAGAACACGGACAGTTTCGAGCACATCGGCAGTGGTAATGATCTAACGGACGACGAAGCTGATTCCGACGAATTTATGGAGGGAAAGCGTGGGTGTGGCAATGGAAGCCCCCCTCTAAGCGATAAGTGTGAAGACCTTGTCGTTAGTAGATAAGTTTTTACAGCATTTTTTTTCTAACGGACGATAGAATGGCTCACATAGGTGTATTTCGGAAAAACTAACTCCACTCTGTCCTAGCAGAAATCATACTTGATTTGCATGACTCTGTGTGGGTTTTCGCTGACCGTAAGAAATCAATCGACGGGGTTTACTCGACGTAGTGAGTTTACCTTGAACCAGGAAAAACTGGGATGAGAAACAAGTCTTGCAGCATGTGGTTTTGCTTCTTACGGTCCGGTCCAAACCCACTTCATTTTTGTCACAATAGTTCCGTAACAATAGTAACTTGTTGGTTTGCTTTAGTAAAGTCAATCTCTCTCTTTTGTGGGGGTGGGGTTAGTAAGGGGTAAATTGTCTCGAAAACTGGGCGTTAGTTTCATTGTGTCAAATAAGAAGAATGGTAGACGCAAAAAATTAGCCCTGTTTGCGTGAGTTTAGGCAATGGTCAGAGAGAGTTCTCTCGTTTGGTTTTCTTGCAGGTAGTTGGTGTTCAAAGTATTTCACAGACGCGTATCAAAACTAGTTTCAACACATCAATTGCCACGGAAAAATAGTCGCAACAAACGTCCGCACGTAGACTGGGGTAAAACGTCTAGGATTGTTTTGGTTTAGTTTTGCTTTGGCTCACCTCGCGATTGGTTTAGAGAACCCGCGTCATCCACTCGACCAATCAGAGTCGAAACTGAAAACGATAGCGCCTCAGCCACCTGTGTTCTCCCGCCCTTTAGACAGTTTACTTCTTGTTACTTTGAATTCAGATTGGTTCCTTTAGACATATTCCTCTGCCTTGATTAGTCATTGAAATTACTTTGTCTTTGGTTTACGACGCACGGTGGAAATTTCGCGCTCTAACAGCGTTAGTACACTGTCTGTTCTATTACCATTTCTTCGTTAGTAAGGGAAGTGTAGTGAATATTCCAGTCTACTGACTCCATACATTCTTATGCACCATGGACTTATTTCGTTGTGTTTCATATTTGTGGGATTAATTTAACGTGGGGGTAGTAAAATTAATGAATATTTTTTGAATGTTTTAATCAGGACTGATGGAATCTCGTCGGCACTAAGCAAAGCAAGATGTAAACATATCTTTTCGGAAAGTAATAACGAAAACAACTCCGACTTACGAGTTAAGTTAGCCAGAAAAAAAGATTAAAAATTAACAGTATCTCAGTTTAGACGAACATCAAACAGGAAACTGCCGGAGCTGTAGTAGTTATTATTTTGCTTGTATTTTCAATTTTGTGATCTAGCAGGCCTTCTTCGCGAGCACTTTTTTTAGTCCGTCGCACAATTTATAGCTTGTGGAGCTGTCTTTCCGGAAAGGAAGGGTTCCTTGACGAGAGAAGTAGATCTTGAGCGCGCAGAAGGACAACCTTGATCAGTTCATAAAAATGCCTGTTACATAGTTTGATATAAAAGCAGTATCGAATGCAAAGTGAATAATGATATTAATGATATAGAATTAATTTGTTATGTTTATGAAATTGAAAACAGACGCCAAAAAAATAGTTTATACATTCCACCTTTTTCTTTTGTACAAAGACTAACGCGGTATCCTTTATGAATTTTTGTTTGGAAATTTGCAATTGTTTCATCATGAAGTTGAATGATTCAGTTGCAAATTTCGGAAAATTTATGATAAGTTGTGAAATATGTTAAGTTTGTGCCATGTTGGTAACAATCAAAGTTGCTCCCTTTTCGTCACACAAGCGTGCTAATCATTCGCCATCTGTTTCTCCTAATTCGAATTTGGAATTTAGCCACAGTTTGCCAATGGAATTCGGTGAAAATGTTGTTGTGCACACGGTCAGTAGACAACAAAAACGGAGGGCACTAAAAAAAAACCTAATTTTTAACTGATTAATTATTTTTACTCTTTCCTCAACAATATCTTTCACAAGACAAGCTTTGTTCGCAGACACCTTCCAACCACTGTTTGCGACTCAGAATTGAATGAAATTTTGACAGGAAATCCTGTAACGACTTTAATTATCACCCACTTCATTCTACAGTTGGTGGAAGATAGCAGCAGCAACTTTTGCTACCAGCGTTGACAACGTAAAAACATACGAATGAAATCAAAACAAAATAATTCCTGACGTAATTTTATTTTTCAAATGATGACTACTTTTTATTTGACTAAAATTCTTTTGGATTCAGATGTGACATAAGTTAAATTTTCTGGGATGCTCCGTAATATTGTAACTGTTAAAATAAAGTGATGAAAGAATGACTCATCTCTTGAAGTAGTAAATGTTCCTTTAAATTGTGGTGTAACCCAGGTTCTGGTGACCAAAACTAATACAAACATCTCTACTAAACAAAATTAACCAATCGTTTTAAAGGAAACGAAAAATGATGCCAACTCGACCCTTAACACCCTTCATCAGTTTGCATAGTCTCCAGAATGTTCTCCATTTATTTCCAATGGCGCTGGCTGATAAGGAGAATTTGTTGAACAATCAAGAACTTCTCTAGTTCGTGACCTTTACCCTTCCTGTTTGATTAAAGGGTGATACTTTTATAAGATCTTGGATGCTTAGTACTCTGGAGGGTAACAGGGTAAATTCAATGAAGCCATTCATTGCTGAGGACTTGAAAAAGACACCAGGATAAACAAGGCTGTCTCTGAGATTACTTTTATACGTTTCCTGGAATCGGATTTGTCAGGTTTGTTACCACAGTAACATTAGTTGTGCTGCTAAGCCAATAAACATTGAACAAGACAAGGAAATTAACAGTACGTAAGCAAAATCCTTCAGTTTGGTATTTTACATATTTACAACTGGTTAAGTATCTGTAGTTATTTGAAACGGGATGAATGCACGAGAATTTTTCTCAGAACTTGTGTTATTTCCGATGACTCCACCAGGAATAACTGCTAAAAGAAGATAAATTATAATGTCCAAGGCCAGTGGGTTTTATTTCCTTAGGTTCTCCATGACACAGCCGGAGTTGTCAGAATATTCCACGACGAGGGAGGGCCAAGCTTTGTTTCGTCTTTTCTTGTAAAAAGTTAGAGAACATCCAATTGCGATACACAGGAAAACGAACACCCCAAGACAAATCGCAACGATCTTTGCACTACTCAGCGACGATTCTGAAACGAAACGAAAAGTAATAAAAAGGAAATGGTAGATGAGACAATTGCACACAAGTTAGTGAGTCACGGTGTATTAAAGACGTGTAAATCTATCAGTAAATCTCAAAACAGAATGATATATCGACAGGATACCCGTACTTGAATAAGCTCTTAGTTCGAAAAGTCTCGACTTTTCTCTTTCCCTACTTTTGAGTTCTTTTACAGATTTTTGGGAACGTTTCAATTTTCTTTTGTTCGTTATGCGAGACACCGGTTGTTTTTAATGTTTCCTTTAATTAACGTTTTGCGCGGGAAATTGGCGCGCGGGTGCACTGTGTTCGCATCACCCCACATGCAATCTAATAACTTATGTGCACCTATCGACGATTAACGGAACATGCACGTTCCCACGAAAGTGCGCACTCACGAACACGTCAACGCTTGCATGTTGTTCCCATCTCCCAATCAAACTTCCTACTTACTTATTTTTGTCGTTTCGTAGCTGGCCTTGAATCCAGGATATTTCGTCTTTCCACTCGATTTAAAAGCCACGTGCAAGTGCCAGCCACCCGCAGTTACCGCCGAGGGTTTTGCTGGTCCGCAATACCTCCCTATGAGGTCGCTTGTGTTGGATGGTCCATCTCGCACCTCTACATAGTCCTCAGTACAATTCTTCGCTTGGGACAGATTGAATAATTGGAAGGTCAGCTTAATTTTGGAATTTGAATTGACGTTCACGTGCCAGATGCACTCGACAGAGTCGTCACATGGTAGAGGGTAGTTATAACTGGCCAATGTTCCAGTCTTGGACGTTAACAAGAACTTTTGGTCGTGCGCGGTGCAGGAAAAGGGAGCTGGTGCTAAAATAAAAGAGATTGAAAAATATTCAAAGCAATAACAACCGCCTGTCAGAGGATTAGACAATATTATATTATTATTATATGGAACTAATGAGAACACAAATTCAAAACAAGTAAATTGCTCGAGACGCTGAAAAATCGCTTTGGTTTTTACCATTGAATCTGATTGGTTTAGAAGAATACTTCAAGGAACCAATGGTAACGCAAAATAAAAACAAAGAAACTGCTTGAGCGTGGGAAAACGCGAGTCATGATTGGTTTCACTTTTGAATCTGATCGGTTGAGAACGAGGCGCAAGTTTTTGAGACTCTCATAGCGAAGTAAAGCAAAACCCAAGCAATCTTGGTTTACTTTCAAAAATTAATCGAAAGCTGCTCTAAATGTAAGCACACCTAACAAAAGAACACCTACTTTGGCTGATCATCTCAAAGGAAGCATCAAATCCAGTTCCTTTCAGGGAGTCATCTTTTGCGGATTGAAAACGAACCCAGAGGTAGCGACCACTGGAAAACACCGAGGACTCAAACGAACTTCCACAGAAAGTCTTAAGTAATTCACTGGAAGAACTCTGACCGTCACGAATTTCTAGGGTAGTCTTAGCACAATCACTTTTCAGGAAAAAAGACACTATCCTTAACCAAACAAAGCGTCCTTCTGGTACCGTTATAATCCAAGTACACTTCATGTCTGTTGGAACTGTCTGTGGATATAGCGACGTAAATAGTCTTCCTTTAGTGCCAGTCAAGGGAATATTGTTATCTTTTCCTTGAATTTCGCATCTCCCTATAGTCTCTGCAACGTAAATAAAATAATTTTCAAATTTTGCTAGTTCTTATGCTTCACGAATTACTCTAAACTTAATGTCCTCGTAATTCGGCAAGAACCTCAACAAATATCTTGTTATCCAATAAAACGCATGAATACTCTTGAGCAAAACGTATTCGTTTCCACAGCACCACGACTTAATCAGTCACACGTTCCGGCACGCC
Source organism: Pocillopora verrucosa (assembly GCF_036669915.1). NCBI lineage: Eukaryota > Metazoa > Cnidaria > Anthozoa > Scleractinia > Pocilloporidae > Pocillopora > Pocillopora verrucosa. The sequence goes on from NC_089325.1 coordinate 12,448,445, forward strand.
CACAACAATCAGGTTTGTTATATTTTTTTTCAAACCTTCTCTCGATCAAGAAAGTGCAAAGAAGAGCGACCCAAGGTACGAGGAAGTTGACATGCAGGAACATTTATTGGCAAATCTTGACTTGGCTCGAACTTCACTAAATCCTCATAAATACCACTTAAAAGACGTCCTAAACACTATGGGCCGGAACATTTATATTTGTCAACAGTGTCAAGAGGGCCAAAAGCTTATAGTGGAAGGATATTCAAACCAATCCTCTTATGAAGAATCTCCGAGGCCCATTGCTTTCGTAAAATCGCGGTTTGGGCCAGACCTCGTGTAAATAACCGGCACTATTAGTTTAGGCACCCCTTAGCTAGTCTCGTACCCAGACCTTCCACGGCCAAGTGGCTGTACATTTCAGTTACACGGTAAGATCTGGGTAACAGATTACCGCTGAGCAATCCTCGCACAAATTTACTTACTCGAGTCCTCTGTTTTGTAGCTGGCCTTGAATCCAGGATATTTTGCATTTCTACTGGACCGAAAAATCACGTATAAGTTTGAAGTAGTCGAGGTTATCGTGGGGGGTTTTTCTTCTCCACAGTACCTTCCTAATTGGTTACTGTGTGTGGAATTCCCATCCAGTACCTTTACGTAGTCTTCCGAACAGTCATTCGCTTGACTCAGATTGAAGAAGTCAAATGATAGTCTGATCCTTAAATCAGTGTTTACGAGGATATACCAGGTGCATACAACATTATCGTCAACAGGCAAAGGGTAATTGTAGCTGGCCAGGAGTCCAGTTTCTGACTTCAACTCAATGCCGTGATCTGAGTTTTGCGCGGTGCAGGAGAACGATGCTGGCACTGGAATACATTTAATTATCATCAATTATTCCAGTTAATTGATTAAGAATCCAACACTAATCCAGTCCTTGCACTCTCCTTTATGCGCTCTACATAGAGTGTTTAACCCACGTGACCGCCAGAAGGGTCTCGGAGAACTTTATATGCATTCTCAGAATGCTATCCTCCCCCCCTCCGGAAAAAAATTTGGTTCAAATCAGATATGGGAATAAGCTCAGAACACCTTCATTCCCCTCTCCCCTTCTCCTCCCCCCCAACACACACACACGTGATAGATTCGGCCGCCTGGGTTTCCCGCATACCCTGATTTCCTATGTTTTTTTTCATAACGCGATAAAAATTCCCGAACATAATATAGGTGTTCATGGCAGATTCTGAATTTGACATTTGTTCATGAGATCCATTTAAAATCGAAAACTGTGGGTAAATCTGAAAAACATGATAAAAAAAAAAGAATACCTACACTGGCTGACTGTTTCGTAGAAGGCTTTGAATCCAGTGGCATATGGAGGTTTATCTGCCCGTTTTTCCGACTGAAATCGAACCCAAAGATAGCGACCACTGGAAAACACTGAGGGATCAAAGGATACAGAGCAGAAATTCCCCAGCAATGGACTCAATGAGTTCTGGCCATCACGAATCTCGAGAGTGTTTTTACACTCATTTCCTAAATCAAAGGATGTTATACTCAACCTCACGAATCGTCCTTCCGGAACTGTTATAATCCAAGTACACTCCATATCTTGTGGAAATTTCTCTGGATATAGGGGCGAAAATAGTCTTCCAGCTTTTCCAGTCAGGGGAATAACGTTGTCTATTCCTTGAGTTTTACAGGGTCCCATGGCCGCTGTGATAGAAAAAAAGGAATCTCCCTCTTACACATTGAACAGTCTGTATATGAGGTAAGTGAAAATAGTTGAATGGAAATCATGGACAAACTAAACTTAGGGCTCTTTGTAGTTGAGTATCATAAATCTGCAACCACAAAGGCCGGGCAGATAAAGAGGCATATCACAAGGAGCCAATGAGAAGTCAAAATAAAAACCAAAAAACTTCAGGAAGCGCGGGAAAAAACGCGTGACCAAGAAGTGAGTTGTTTTTTTTTTAATCTGATTAGTTCATAGGATAGAGCAATTTTACTTGACCAATCAAGAATGAGTTAGCGTAAAACTAATAAAATACTGGATTGCTTTCAACATTCAATCGATTTTTCTCATTATTTTTTCTTTAAATGTATTATGAACCACTTACGATCGGGGACTGCTGTGTAGCTTGCATGGAATCCTGGGTATCTTTCAGAGCTGTCTGTAACAAAATCCACGTAAACCACGCGGTTCTTCACCTGAATCACCTCGGATGCCATAAAACCACAAAATCGTCCCACCGAATGAAACAATCCCTGTTTGATCTCAACAAAGTCTGACTTACAGTTGCGAGATTCTTGTAAATCAAATACATGGAAAGTCACATTTACAATAAAACCAACCGGGACTTCTATCTTCCAGGAACAGCGGACGTCGTTGGAGTAGGGCAGCGGATATTGGTAACTAGCGAATTCACCATTAGTACCGTTTAATTCCGTTCTATCACCCTTCATGTACTTAACATAATTGCAAGCGTATGATGCAGGTACGGCTTGGACTGATTGGTATGTGGCCAAAAATCCGACATCTGGTTCTTGTGATAAAATCGGAAGGGTGATCACCAAATTGTTCCCTCTGGAGAAAACCTCGCTGTTACTCTTTTTGAACCCGCAGAATTCCCCGAGAAGAATTTTTGTGGAATTTGTCATGTCATAAACCTTGACCTTGTTTTCGATGAGACAGACTCCAGTAAATGACAAAAATGTCAGCTTTATGAAGTTCCCAAGGGGTACGGATATATTCCAGTTGCACCAGCTATCATTTTTACGGTCCCCGTATGATTCCGGACTTGCAATGGCCATTCCTTCGCCCTTCATGTAGATTGTACTGTTTTTGCCCGGTATACAAAAGCCAGTTGAATCTAGGAGGGTTATATAGAAGTAGATGAGTAATGTTCTCTCTGCCTCCTCTCACCCCACCCCCCCTCCCCCCAAAAACATCACCGACAAACTAATCACAGAATCGACTGGGACTCTGCTAAATGCTTAACCTACAGTACAAACTATTTTCAACGACTGACTCTGGAAAGCTGGTTCACTAATTTAGAACAGACGCCTCTCAACAGATGTCAACAATTACCAGCACCTTACAAACGACTCATTAACGACGTGAACAAACCGACAAACAGACCGACAAACAACAGACGGATCGAAACCGACCAATGACTGTTAACAAACTCTACATGAGTCTTCCAGCCAATCACATCACGGCTAAACAGACCAATCACGTTCAACAGACCAGACTTTATAACATCATCGACTGACAACTATTCCTCACTTGACTCTGAAGATGACTATCGCACAGATAGTCGAAACGTCAGTCACCAACAACAGTTCTTTTCAGAACTACACTCACTCGGACGATCACACTACACGAACTAATAGTATATCAACGTGTAAAAAATACTGGAAACTAAAGCAATCAGACAAAATGTGGAGACTCATTTATCTCACACCCGTTTCCATTGGTAGAGCAGGTTGATCCAGGAAACTCGGTCTTTTTCTTGAAGTTAAGGCCTAAAAGGAAATCGAGGGAGGAGTCGGTCAGGAGACCTTTTTACTCGTCAAGTCAACTTTTGCATCAAACCGAAGCTGCCCTTTTCTTTCCCTCAAGCTTAGTCAAGAATATTCCTGGGAGAAATTAGAATAATGGCGATACGAAAAGAAGCAAACTACGAGTGAATTTTTTTATCTCTCTTTTGCTATCCATTTCGATCTGAAATTGTACCAGTCCGTCGCAAGTGGGTTTACTCGACCCAGTTTCCCTGACTCGCGACCAAATACGCGAGCAAGAGCGCAACACTCGAAAGCAGTGTTGCGCGACGTAACAAATAATTGTGCTAACCTGGAAGTATGGTTGTGTAGTTTGCTCTAAAGCCATAACTAGTTGGTATGCCATAGTGTTGGTACTTTATGCCAAGCTCGTTTGTCAACGAGTAAAGAACGAACGAAGGATATGATTGTTCACATCGCTTCGCACTCGGAGGATTTCTCTTATTCAATTTAAAGACAATTTCAACGCACTCCAACATAGAAAGCTGAATTGATAAAACCTCAACCCGCAGAATTCTTCCTTTAGGAGCGATTATCTTCCAGTAACACAAACGATTGGGGTTCCCAGGAGTCTCTAAAACCCCCGAGGGATCTTTCAACACGATGTTGTGATTCTCGTCCAGGGAGTTTCCTGATGAACAGTGGAGAGCTGCATATATAAAAAAATAAGTTAGAAATATTTTAAATGATGCAATTGTTCCAATCCTTCTGGGCCGCAACGAGGGGGGGTGGGGGGATGGAAGGGGGCACTAGAAAGAAAGCACTCCTTACAGGGTGGGTCCCCTTCATCATAACTGTAACGAAATTACTGTGCTTTTAGTTATTTCGAAGTCTGGTGAAACTCCTGTTCTTAAAAGAAGTTACTAGAGAGAGAATACCACTTATTCTTTGTATTAGAAAGTCTAACATTTACAAAATACAAATATTTACGTCACAAACATTTGGCAAATATCCGAGTGACCGTAGTCGTAAGCATTTTGACACAGTCACTTGACATCATAATTTTGGATTTGTCTTTTCGTTATCAGTTCCACAAGCTTTTTTGGAACTGTTATTAGCTACTTTCGATTAATATCGATTGGGTTTGACCGATGACCATTGAAATCAATTGAATACTTTTCAATGATCGATCAAATTCGGTTGATAAATTGATTAATGAATTCGATAATCTATAAATCAGTGCCACATTTTCTGGCATAACTATCCTTTAAGCACAACTCCCAAAGAGTATGTAATTATGGAATATTAAAAGAAAATTGCCTGCCTGAGAGGTCAAGATGACAGCACGGATCAGAGACTTCTGTCTTCTTACGACCTAGTTTCGTCTAAGAGCCCATCGTTTTTCGCAACGGCAAAGAAAAACGATGAGCACTGGGGAAGAGAATGCTCGCAACCTTGGCAATCTCCGCAGCATAAAAGAGGTGAAAGGCGTGCCCAAGCCACCTCGGTCAAAAATTTTTCTAGAGGGCTGCAAATGCCTCTGAATATCAAACGTACAGCAGAGGGGCATCTTGTCTGCGTATGTTCCATAAAAATTTTTGTTTGTTGAGAGTAACCGCTGGCATGCGCTTGCGCCGCGGGTACGTGTTTGTTTCCCGCCAGTTTTCGAATCGATGAAACGTCCTACAATCTTGCCCCACACCTACCTGGAGAAATGGCAGTGTACGAGGCGAATATTCCTTCCTCTTTTTTACTTGTTTTATTGTCACTGTCGAGCAAGATGTACAATCCATGAAACTTGGAATACACTGTGGTTGTTTGTCTAGATCCCTGGCCTCCCCCAGTAAAACTGTTGATAAGACTGAGTTCAGCACCGTCCACATCGTAAACCTTTACTGTGTCCGTGTTCAACGCGTATGTAAGGCGAAGCACCACGATATGATTCTTGGACGCCGTGATGTACCATCCACACGTCGTGTTCACTTGGTATCCCTGTGGCCAGTTGGGACTGGAGAAGTTCTTTTCCACAGGTGACAAAGAAGCATTCAGAGTGGTGTTTAAAGAACACGCTGTAAAAATTTAAGAAAATGAGCTGGATGAATTTAGCGCCACGACGAGTCTCGCATAACTTATTACTCTTTGAAATAAATGTACTGAGTATACTCGAGTAGCCAAAATCTCGAGGAGAATTGCTTTTGATGGTTTCGGTCTGAATCAACAAAGAAAGAAATGAGGATTGAGTCGTGGCATTTCAAAACAGTCATCAAGGTTGGATTTTCAGTGCCTAAACCAGGGTATGATTGGAAAATGCATCCAAATTTGCATAGATCAGACTAAGAGATTTAGGACCTTGCGAACCCAAAGGATCCGGCGAGCCGGCTCTAACAGTTGCTGCGAAACGAGCGTCAACGCTGTGAGGGTTTAGCTAACGACGGAACAGTTCACTTTGCTCTGCTGCTAGTCTCTAACTAGTCTCCTTCGCAGTCGTTCTTTGGGATGTCACGCAATTTTGCTCCCAATATAATTAGCTCGGGGAAGCGTTGCGTTACAACCCGAAGAACAGTTGCGAAGTTGACTTAAACATGTCTTCAGCGGCCTTGCTTGCTTTTCGTGTCACAGTGGCTCCGAAAGCCATAGACTAGAGCATATAACCACCCTAGACATTTTTATTTTTCCTCCTCTCTCAACATTTAAGCTTAAACACATCAAGAAGCAGTAAATTTAATTTCACCTTCCGCCGTTAGTGATTTAAGTAGCAAAGCCAAACCTGCAAAAAGAAACCGTGTTATCATTATTCTAGATCGAAGTTGAAACCTCTTCTCATAAAGGTCAAATCAAGATATTTCGCTTGCCAGGGACAAACAGCTTAAATTTTTGCAGCTCTTTGTCTAAAAAATTTTGTATTATGTATTATTAATTGCTTGTATAGTACAAAAGGTAACGCAAAGTGTTAATTGTAAATTGTAAAGTGTTACAGTACAGTCGTCCCATCGCTGCGATCTAGTCACGCGAATCGCTAGGGTTTCTCAAGCTACCCGTTCTCCATCATTTGCCCACAACTTTTGAATGAAATTTAAAATCCAAGATTCCTCTTCAAAGTTTCTTTAAAAAAAGTATATTCCACTGCGTGCCTTTTCAGCTTTTTTACTGGATAAACATTAGTTATAACTGACTTCGAAAAACGAACACATACTGACTGCATCTATTACTTAAATACATGAAAAACACTTAGATGTCCTCAGAACAGGAAAGCACATGCTCTGAAGATTTTCTAGATAATGATGCTGCCGAAAAACTGCACCTTTTCCACTGCGGTATCTCTCTCTCATATGGGTAGATAAACAACTAACGGCAAATGGAACACAAGATCGTGGAACGTCTTGTATCATCGGCTAACATAAAGAATGAATTTGCTTTGCCTTCGTAAACCAAAGCCAAAATCCTTGAATTGGGTTACAAATCTCCATTCTCCTTCTGAACGGTATTTCATTCAGATGGAACAAACTGTCAAAAGGCTAAAGGTTCCGTACGTTTTTAAAGAATCATTTGACCTCGCATGCAAGTCAAACTGATCTAAATATTAGTGTTTATCTTGACTGGCTATAGGATTAAAATATACAATACTTACCAAGGAATAAAAACATCATCCTAGCAGCCTAAAACAGCTCGAAGGCGAGCCAATTTCTTACGGAGAAGCGACTGATGTTGTATCTGAAATCATAGGTAAACAATAGATTTGCGTGGTTTTTTTACAGAGGTCACGTGATATCGAAAGCAGGGTCACGCGATGCAGTGGGTCGCGACATTAGAAACAACATACGTTAAGTTTGTTTCAGTCGGGAACAGGCAAACTCGAACGATCACCACAAATCGTATGATGAATTTCAATCATATCTATTGCTCTTGACAATTGAGTTTTACCTTGGTTCTAAGCGCAATTGTACAGCTTGATTATACTAGCGGGTGAAATTCGAAATAAGGTTGATTCGAACTGAATAGAATCCTGTTCTTTCGTTACCTTGAAGCCAGAGAAGGTGCTATAAGTTAGCATAAACACATCGATCAAAACTTACTTCTTTCAGTGACGGTTTCTAATTTGCAGACCTATCCGTTTTCAGCTTAGGTGTATAGTGTAATTTCGTAGTTCAATTTAGCGCACCGGTACTATCTCCCACTGAGCGTCTCCGATGATACTAAAACTGATTAAAACACAACATATATGCGGCTCAAATCAAATGCCAATCATAATTAAGGGATATCATTTATAAAGGAAACAAAGTTATTTAGGCTCAGACGATTAACTCGCCAACTTAGACGTGTCCCTATCCCAATCATTTATGGATGTCATATATATTGATGTGTGAGCGGACGTTTGTTACAGTATGTACTACTTTGAGAAAAAGGACGATTATTTCCTTTGCTCTAGCCAGCTTAATGCCGAGCTTAAGTGCTGTATCTCGATATAAATTGAAACCCGCAATTTATTTATGTTCGTTGTACAAATTTTGACAAATATATTGAAATAAACTGTCCCTGTGCCTAGTATTACCAAGTCAGGATTCTTTTGACACAGTGCGCATATCGGTTCATACGTAACATCTGCATCGGTCTGTAAATTTTTTCCAGGCTTTATACTTCTTGCACTAAACGTGCCAAAGAAAGAAAATATAGTGGAATCCAATACAGCGTCCACAGCATCGACGACACCCGGGAATCAGTAGATGTTGCTAAGATACAGACTGGTATGCTAGATATGACCTCATCAGTAAACAGAAGAATCACATGATTTTCGAAGCGAGGTCACGCAATGCAGCCAAAGGGTTAAGACAACTTTCCGATATAAAGTATCTATAGCAACTACTACTCAAAAGGGTAACAAATCAGCGTGACACACGCGATTGACACGCGCACACTCAGATATAGCTTCTACGATTATCGTGCGTGCGAGTGGCTGCAGCGTCCCGTTTTAATGATTTTGTGTGCAAATTAATATTACCACAATAAGTTTGGAGGTTTGTTCTTGTTAACGTTCAAGGAATTTTTAATCAACCGCTCACAAAGAGCTATAAATTTTGGATCTGTAGCCACAGTTTGCCCTCCCATGTTCCATGTAATAAAGTTTTGTTGCAGAACACCTTATCGCCGACTTTAACGAGTTTAGACAATTTTTTTAAATCGAGAACTTGCCTTCATTATAGGTCTGTTTGATTTTGTGCTGTTTTCGCAAGCCCTCGCGGTATTTCGAAGTAGATTTTGTTTCCAAAAACTTGCCACGGTTCGATGTACAGTGGATTAAGCAGTCACTATGGGAAACGACAGGGTGACCGCTAGTCACAGGTTGACCGCCAAATACAGATTCCACAGAATAGAGGTGAATATTACAGTATTTATATGGAGAAAATTTCGTGGCTTTTAAAACCGACCGCTTAATACAGGGTGACCGCTCAATACAGTACCGATTGATACAGGTCCACTGTGTATAACCTTACGTTTGGTCACAAGTGATGGAAAATATAATACTTCGACAGAAAAGCGCGCCATTGCGGCATTACAGTGTCAACGTTATGGAAAAAGTTACTTCTCCCACATCCATTTACTGAAGATGTAATGAATCTGAGAATAAGATGAGTATTTACCATTTTTTACTGATGCAAATTAACAGATGAGAGCGCTATTTGATTGAGTGTCGAAAACTAGCCTGTTCCACCTGTTAAGTTAATAAAACGCAGCGAAATAGTAGCTATAGTAGCGAAGGGGTAAAAAAGCAAGAGGTTTGGGTCGGGTAAAGAACGCGACTCGACCCAAGCCTCCCTCGTTTTCAACTACTGTGCTTCGTTTTACTGATTGAACGCCTGGAACTAGGTTCTCAATGGGTTACGGGTGTCGGCCAACGGTTAAAATTTTGGCCATTTTACGGCTAATGGTTAATATCATTCCATTGTTGTCATCGGAAGTTTTATTTACGGTCAACTTTTTCACGACTACCTGTCAAATTGTCAATTTTTACGCCTAACAGCTAAATTTTTAAGCCTTTTTTTGGTTATCGTTTCACCCCATCGAGACACTCTGGTTCAGGCTGGTCGAAGCTAAAATCAACCTTATCTCAATAGCCAATCAGAACAAAGAAAAACATCACAAGGAGCCAATGAGGAACCGAAGAATAAACACGCAAACTGCGTGAAGCGCGGGAAAACGCGTGTAACCAAGCCAAGAGTCTTTTTACTTTTGTATCTGATTGGTTTATAACGTTCTGCCAGTTTTCGCCACCAGTCACAGAACAATGTAGAGTAAAACCAAAGCTATTCCGTAATATGTTAAAAGAATCGCCCCGGAAATCCTCGTTGTTAATGAAATAAATAATCATATAATAACATAAGGCAGTTGGTATATTAATATCGGAAACAAATTCATTAAGTTAAATTCGTTGATTCAATGATTGACCTCAATGACTGACCTCAAATGAGATTAAACTCAAGTTTGAACGTTCTCTAAAGTGTTAATTCTGAAATATAGCTATGAAGAATTTACTTCATCTGTTCGGGTTTCGGTTCGAACGAGAGCCAGGGAACTGGATCTAGTTTGGGAAGTCGAGGCTCCCTGATAACTCGACCCAGTTCTCCCCGATTGATTCTGAATATGTCAAACCTACGCAATTTCAGTGCAAGCCGGTAGTTACTATGATCATCGATGAGGTCATGAACATTTTCCCTTGTAGCTCTGAAATTTGGCAAAGAGCAGGTAACAGTTTTAACTCTCATAATCGAGAGAGCAGATCAGTAAGACAAGCTAGGGTTGTTTATTTTAAGGTGGCTTGATAGCCCTTTGAGTTATAAAGATCACTGTGCAGGTTTTCATGAACTGCCTGTTTGGTTCCTGATGTTGAAGTCCTAAATGTAATAACTGTCCTAAATGTAATAAAGTCCTAAATGTAATAACATTTGGTCCTAAATGTAATAAAGCCCTAAATGTAATAACGTTCGGTCCTAAATGTAATAAGCCTCCTATGCAATCGTTTAACTGCGCTAACATTGAGATGTTAAAGTGACGGCTGTTGCACCAAAGAATCCTCTGACCAATATTTATGGGATAGTGCGGGCTCACTGATATTAATCAGCGGCTTTTTATTTGTTAAAGACGTAGGTTGAGAAGCATTGGCTACAAAACCTTATTCTAATACTGATGTGCTTTTGGCATCAAATTGACGGACGCAGAAGAACGTTGACTAATAGCTCTCACTATATCATTGGCTCAGACTCTTAAGTGTAACAGATTTTGATGAAATACTTCTGTCCTCAGTGCTGAAGTTAACACTTGATGAACCAAATTACAAGGAAAAAGAAGTCCACCGACTTATACGTTAGACAAATTTTGGGCTCAGAAGGGCATTTTTTGTACTGTCTTCCCTTGCCAGATTTGTACGGGTTTGCATAAAATATATTCATATGCGTTATTGACCGAACGTGAGGTCAAAATGGCTATATGTTGGCCGAGTTCTTTTTTTTTTGCGTTTTTATGGACTGAGACGAAGTCACGGTCCATAAAAAAGTAGAAAAAGAACGAGGCTAATATCCAGTAATCTTGACCATACAAGAGAGTTTATATTCTCTTGGCTTAATCATTAAAGAATTCATTGTATAGCAAAAGATTTCGCTTTGATAAGAATCAAGAATGGCCTGTTCATTTCGAGAGCCGATAGTGAAAGCCAACTGTGTTTGCAGCACAATAAACCCGAGAGGGTCGTTTATTTTTTCTATGTATATATGAAAACATTGTCCAAAAGTTACGAACTTTGTAAGTTTTCTTGCGTGGAATCAATACGGGGGATCCCGAACGGGCGAGGGTAGGCCCATCATGCCCGCTCAGGTAGCCAATCAGAACACAGGATTCGCTTCATCTTGCCCGCGTGCGCTGCTAGCTATATGATAATGTGACTTGCAGAGCAAGATATCGACTGACCAATGATATGTTATCCCATTTCACGATCACAGGTCTCGACATGTTGCCTTTTTTCCACGCAAGAGTCAAATTGAACCATTGAGCTACACCATTCAACACATGATGGTCAGTTGGCGGTCTAATGAACCATTCATTTTTTTCCTTTAGCCCCATATGACGGGTTCATCAGTTCCCGAACCGAAATATTAGGAAAACATACATTTTAAAGTTGATCTCAAGTTTATATTTCATTTTTTGTCTTCACCTCTTCTCCCCGCCGTGAGGGGAGAAAATGAATAGATAAATAGATGAATGAAAAAAGAAAGCTCAACAGTTTCCACTTATAGTCATATGGTACATGAACTGATTACTGAGGTGGAGTAAAGCCATAGAGGGCTGGAAATGCAACACCCCAGGTTCAAAATTGAATAAATCAGGATAGTCATTCTTAAAAATGAACTCAAATGCTTCATTAGAATCAATTGACACTGAATAACATTGATGTGCAAAATTTCAATAACGCTACTGATAATAATAATTTTCTTTTGGATTAACATGTGACACAGCGAAATCATTCAAACTGCTCTAAAACGGTGCATCACTTCTAAAGACTTTAACACGAACGATAACATCAACAATAGCATGCTAGTTCATCATCAATTGTAGTAAATTTCTTTTCCAAAAAGTCTTAATGGTTACGTACCAATCGATTCCATCCTATTGAGCTTCCAGCCAAGCACTAGCCCACTTTGGGCTGGAAATGATTTTCTTCAACTCGATCAATAAACCGCTATAAGGACCATACTTCGACTGCTGATATTTCTTATGTCTAGCAAGTAAAAAGACGCTGATTGATATCAGCGGGCCCATAATGTGACATGTATACTGGTCAGCGGTTTTTTTTGGAGCAACAGCTGTCACTAACATATCAATGTGGATGTCCCCCATAACAACAATGCACTGCAGGAGTTAAACGATTGCATAAGAGGCTTATTACATTTAGGACTACATGTTATTACATTTAGGACTTTATTACATTTAGGACCAAATGTTATTACATTTAGGACTTTATTACATTTAGAACAGTTATTACATTTAGGACTTCAACACCTGATACCTTCCACATCAGTTCCAGCGTTGACTGTGCCTTGCACAGCTAAAACGTTTTCGGGTTGCGATTGGTTATGCCTCCTATTGCAACAACGGCAAGAACCGGCAACTATAGTACACAGCAAAGACAGTGCTCCAACACAAATCCCGACGATCTTAAGAATTTTAAGGGTTTGATCTGTAAGGAAATAGGAAAAAGCAGAAAAATGGTTAGCTAGAACAGCAAAGGAGCGTGAAAGCAATTTACGTCACCAGAGCATCCTATGAGCTTTGAAAGGTTGCACCATAAGTCTGCTTTGTCGATGAACGTAAATTACAGACTTGTTCGCCGTAAGATGGCAAAACGCATTGACTCATGCAATCATTATTTCACGCAACACGCACAAAACAAGCAAACGCCCGCACAGGCACGTGACAATAAACCACACGCTCCCACGCCAAAAGAAAGCTTCTTCCCAGCGGCACATTACGTAGCACTAACTGATGCTGATGACACACAACGCGCTAAAAATCGTGATGCACGAGCAAAGCTATCCGTGCACACACATTCAATATCTTTCCTGCCTTTCCTATTGCAAATTGATCTCAGGATATTCACCTACCCTTTTTTATTTTGTAGGTGGCTTTGAACCCAGGATATTTCAACTTGCCACTCGATTTAAAAGCCACACGCAAGTTCCAAGAATCCGAGGTTATCTTCGAGGGTTTCTCTGCTCCACAGTACTTTCCAACAAGGTCGCTGGTGCTGAACATCCCATCTCGCACTTCTACATAATCCTCAGAACAATCACTGGTCCGGGACACATTGAAAAACTCGAAAGACAATATAATTTTGGAATTAGTGTCTACACTGATAGACCAGATGCATTCTACAGAGTCGTCAGACGGCAGAGGGTAGTTGTAACTGGCCAGAGTTCCTGTCTCAGACTTCAATTTGATGTTTAAGTCCTTCGCTGTGCAGGAAAACGGAGCTGGTACTACAAGAAAACGAGATGAAGACATAGAATTATGTAAATTCGACTTTTTAAAGTGAAAGATGTTTTCAGTAAAAATGCCTTCAGTCGAAAAATAAGTCAACACCTTCAAATCTACAATGCGAAGTTGAAAAACAGCTTCAACTGTGGTTGTCACTAAAAAGAAAAATCAATTGTGTCCAGCCTGCGTTTTTTATAGTTCTTAGAATTGTAACGTCGTAAGACAGTGGCCAGATTGTTAACCAAGATTGAGAATGGCGGCAACCACAGTAACAAAACTAAGTAAATTTGAAGACAATTTTCTCAGCGTAAGTTCGCTCTAAGGAATCTCAAAAAGCTGTTGGGGGTCATGACTTTACATAAACTTTTCTGTGGCGGAGATAGCAAAATTTTTCCCGCTTTCTGAAGCGCACGTTACCTTTAGAAACTTGGATTATTCCGTGTACCCTTAAATGAGTTGAAATCGCGATTCGGATACGTTTTCTTTCGATCTTGAGGATGGACAGTGGCTTATTCATTTTCTATTACCATGCTTACCTCTCATTCAATTACAACAACAATAAAAAAAAAAAAACTTACATTGGCCGACCATCTCGAAGAAAGCATTGAATCCCGTCCCGTACAACAATTCATCTTTGTCAGAATGGAACCGAATCCAGAGATGACGACCGCTGGAGAATACCGATCTTTCAAAGGAGCTCCCGCAAAAATTCCCAAGTAAGTCACTGGAGGATTTCTGGCCATCTCGAATTTCCAAAGTCGTCTGCTTACAAACATGTGCAAGGAAAAAAGAGGTTATTCTCAACCTGACAAAATGGCCCTCGGTAACTGCTATGATCCACGTGCACGTCATGTTGTTAGGAAATGTCTCCGGATACAGCGGGGAAAATAATCTTCCAGTTTTCCCGTTAAGGGGGATGACGTTATTTATTCCTTGAGTTTTACATGGGCCCATGGCGGCTGAAATGATAAAAGAGAGCTTTAACCATTTTGGTTATTTTCTCTTGATCCTAGAACACAGCGGTCGAACGTCTGCGCATGTGCAAACGCAATGACCAGGTCTAACACGAGTAACACCACACACCACTCAAACCAGTAAGTCACGGTGTTTTAAGCATACAACGTTTTTGGTAAAGCTCAAAACAGAGTAGGGAATCAACAGGGTATCTTACTTGAATCAGCTTTGTGTTCGAAAAGTCTTGAGTTTTCCTTTTCCTTACTTTTGCTTCCATTTACAGATTTCTATAAGTTTCAAATTTTATTTCGCTTTTTGTGAGACAGCGGTTCCTTCATATGTTTTCCTTTGAAATTTTTCGCGGGAAATGGGAGCGCGGGCGGGCAAAATAGATCTCCTTGTGCATGCCCCACGTTTGACCTTTGTGTTTGTTCATAAGCCTTCACATCAATCTGCATACGTTTGATTCGCGAGTGACCGAGTTACGATTTTTTTTGGTTTGCATGAAATTTTCAGACCAATCACAAAGTAAAGTAATATTAAAGCAAAGCTGAATTAATTTGGACGCCTGATCAAAAAGGTACCCTACTTACGATCAGAAACTGCTTTAAAGCTTGCATGGAATCCTGGGTATCTTCCTGAGCTGTCCGCCACAAAGTCCACTCTGACTATAGAACGGTTGGACTGAATAACTCTGGGTACTGATGCACCGCAAAATCTTCCAAGTAACTCAGTAACTGACCAAACTGATTTCCCTTGTTTGATCTCGACGTGGTCTGCAGAACAGCCTGGGGATTCTTGAAGCTCAAACGTATGAAAAGTCAAATTCACGAGAAATCCAACTGGAACTTGAATAATCCAGGAGCATTTGACATCATTGGAGTAAGAACGAGGGAACTGGTGACTAGCAAATTCACCAAAACTGTCTCCTAATTTGGTTGGAATGCCATAAATGTCTAATTTACCACAAGCGTATTTAGCAGGGATTGCCTTAACGGTTTCGTATGTCGCCAAAAACCCTGCGGAAGCTGAGGTATTCAGGAGATTTACATGCGTAACAAGTAGACTGCTTCCTCGCGAGTACACTTCAAAGTCACCAGAAGTTACATCGCAGAATTTTCCGAGGGGGATCCTTGTGGAATTTGTCGTATCAAAAATCTCCACATAACTCTTATTACAACGCGTTGATAACGACAGAAACGTCAGTTTTATTAAATTCCCTTCGGGTACGGATATATTCCAGTTACATCGGCCTTTTCCAGGATAGCGAGGGAAGCCAGGAGTTGCAAACGTCATTCCCTCTGCCGCCATGTGTACAGTGCTGTTGTTGCTTGGGATGCAAACCCCTGATGAAGCTGTAAAGGTCAAACGAAATATAGAATTGGGAATGGTTCCGTGAAACCAGAACTAAGAAACAAAATTAACACCCACATCTCGATGAACTCAAATGTAATTGCAACATGCGCATATACATGCACAGGAATAAAAACAGGCTAAAAAGACGATTTTCGCTTCCCAATGCTAAGGTAACGACGGAGTTAAAAGTTCTTTCCATAACGAAGTTTAATCGCTCGCAGCTCAATGTAGTCCGTTCCGATGTGAGCTGCGACGTTTCAACTGCCTACTGCGAGTCTTTTCGCAAAGGAAAAAGAAAACAATTAAAAACGGCGGATAAAGCTTCGTTATTAAAGTACCCAAAATGATGAATAATCGCAACCGTTTTTACAACTGATTAAAATATCCTTTTATTGTTACCGCAGTTAAATAGTCGTAAGTGAGTATAGGTTACAAAGGAGGAACCTTCCACAAAGCGGTAGCCTTAAAAACCAGATGAGACGCCTTTGAAAAGATTGATTCAAAATGAACTTGAAATTTGTGGTTTTTGCGACTGGCTCGACGTCAATTCGTGAACAGCATCACACATTCTCCTCAAGCTTAACACATCATGAGGTCGTCAGGTCCTAAGTTGCTTAAGACATAAAACATTTGTTGTTGGGGTTCTCGTTCTTATAATGCGGTAAAATTGGCTTTGTCACGCTAATGTTTGGCTGAAGCCGACCTCTTTAAAGTACTAGGTTTTTAACGCACGTTCAGAGCTTTTGTTTTGCTCATTTGATGAAATCCTTTGCTTCAACACGGTCTAGATGTCGCCGCCGCCCTGGTTTTCCTACAAAGTCAGCGCTTGGGAAGCGTTTTGAGTCACATTAAGTTTCTTCCTTCACACATTACATATTGCGCTACATTCCAACCTTCGTTCTCACCTGCTGGTATGGTCGTGTAGTTCGCATTGAATCCACCACGTCCGGGGTTAAAACCATACGACTGCGGACCTTCAATACCAATCTCGTTTGTCATTGAGTAAAGTAGAAACGATGCTTTCAGTCCACAGAGAAGCGTTTGCGTTGGATTTCTTTTATTTATTGCAAAGAAAATAGTCAAACATGTTCTAGAAGACGGAAGCCGGAAGGATAGGAAATCCACTCGTACAATATTTCCAACAGGCGCTAGTATTTTCCAGAAACACTGTTTCATCAATTCCTGCGGGTAGCTGGATGGATACCCAGGGGTTGTTACGACACCCGAAGGACTCTTCAATACAATATTCCTATTTTCATCCAAGGAGTTCATCGATGAACAGGCGTGAGCTACAGATATAATGATGGAAAGAATATCATAAAAAATTCGTTCACCTGGGTTGAACTGCCTCTCACGAAAGCGATACCTGTTGTGCTGAAGGTTTATGAAAGGGTATGGATAAAAAAAAAAAATAAGAAGGGCTATCTACCTCTTAAAATACGTAAGATAAATAACGTTAGATTGAATCGACAAGATACCAGAATGGCTACATAGACCTTTCAAGAGATACGTTTCCTGAGATCAAGCGAGGAACAAGCCAGAAGACTACCTCACATGAGCCTACTTTCAATGAGAAATATGAAATAGACTGAAACTGATAATGTCTCATCGCCACCTTGTCAGAGTGTATAGAAAAAAATTATTATGTCACAGGTAAGCGGTCACATTGCTGAGCAAAATAAAAATGGCGGCGCCCATAGCCCAATTTCTAGTGTCTTTGTAGACTGTTTGGAAAAGGTTAGGCGACATTCTGTAGTTTCAAAACTCGGTCATTGGCATGATTCTATATCAACTTTTCAATGGTAGCGATAAAAATTATGTGGTTTCTGGAACATCATTCCCCTTAAAGAGAAGACGACCAGACTGACGCGCACGTTTAACGCGTGCGCAGTCAGACATTTTGAAGTAATTTTACGCAAGTAAAAGCAACCATCGCAGTAAGGTCTTTATGAGGGACTAGTCTCTAAAATTGATATTCTCTTGGTCCTAAACACCTTCCATACACTGGGATAACGCTTTAATGCAACTGTATCGAGGTTACGATCCACAGGATAATTTGGTTTAATCAACTAAGTTAATAAAGTAGATTAATCACCGTAAAGAGTTTCTAAAGCTGAAGTTTCAAGCGTAAGCCATCCGTCGCTCGAAATGTCAGCTTCAGAAAATTTCTACAGTAGGCAATTTACACTATCACCTCAGTTGATACGACCAAATTATCTTATTTTATCCCTCACTGACGCAGCACCAAAGTTTCTTTAAAAACCTACCCTCTACGTTCCATAAGGTTTGCCAGGAGCAGCCCCAACGACCACGCCTTCCCTTTTTATCCACCCATCCCCCATTCAAAGTTCCTCAAAAATAAAATTGCCCCGTATACATACCTAGAGAGATGGCAGAATACGATGCATAAAATTCTTCCTCTACGTCAGTCGTTTTAACTTTACTTTCGAACACGATGTACAAACGGCGAAACTTGGAATATATAGTAGTTGATTCAGAACGTAAGGGTAGACGTGCAGTGAAACGGGCGATGAGGCTGATCACAGAGCCCTCTACATCATAAATCTCTACACTGTCCAAGTAGAGTTTGTACGTGAGACGCAGTACCACGGTGTGGTTTTCAGGCGCCGTGATGTACCATCCACAAGTTGTGTTTAAGCGATAGCCAAAAGGCAAGGAGGGACTGGAGAAGTTATGTTCCACAGGCGACAGAGGAGCATTCAATGTGGAGTTGAATGTACATACTGGAAAGAATGATTATCGTGAACGCTTTAACAATTCCCTGTCAAGAGCTCCAATTTCCGATCAAGCCCCTCCCGGGTCCGAGTTTGAGGTTTTCAATACTCCATGTTGCAAAGACGCCTCTTTCTCTAATAAGCCTCCTTCTCCCTTTCACCAAGGTAAACATTATATTACTGTTCTAAATTTGCTTAAATCTCAGTAAAAAGTATCTAAAAGCCTTAGTAAGTTCTCTATATGTTTAAATTGTTGTAGGGTTTTCAACCGGAGATACACATATTATTCACAGTATTCATCAATATTACTGGAATTAGCTCGTTGTATCGGTGTTTTAGTTATGTAGGGGTCTTACATTTCGGGATTATATAAAGGGTGTAGGGTCTAGCAGGAGCACCCACAAGAAAACGTGCCCCAACCCCTCCTTTATACAAACCCACACTCATCGAGTGTCCTTTAAATCTTAAGTTGTATACATACTTGGAGTGACGGCAGAGTACGATGCATAAAATCCTTCATCTGTGTCAATCTTACTTTCGAACAAGATGTACAAACGGCGGAAATTGGAATATATAGTAGCTTCGTACAAATGTCCTGGCACACGTCCAGTAAAATGGGCGAGGAGGCTGATCACGGAGCTCTCCACGTAATAAACCTTTACGCTATCCATGGATAGCTTATATTTGAGATGCAGCACCACGGTGTAGTTCTCAGGCGCCGTGATGTACCATCCACATGTCGCGAGTAAGCGATGACCAAGAGGCCAATAGGGGCTAGAAATGTTATGTGCCACAGGCGACAGAGGAGCATTCAATGTGCTGTTGAATGGACACTCTATAGAGGAAGATTATCGTAAAGACTTTGATAACTCCCGGTAAAAGATTTCTAATTAGCAATCCCCGGCCAGAGGTTGAACTGAGTTCCCAATAAGCCCCCCGCCCCACCTCGTCCAAAGCTCAAGTTTCTACCATGCCACCCTTATTTCTCCCGCCTGGAAAAATCTCTAGTATTGTTATACTAGTCTCATTGTAGAAATTATCTGAAATCCTTTATAAGTTTCTCTACGTGTTTTGAAAGTTATGAGTTATTCAGCCAGTGAAATGCACACTATACCCAATATTGATCAATGACTCACATTTTGGCTCTCATCAATGACTTTCCAAAAAGCTCTTCTTTCTAACACGCCCTTTTTTTCTCCAAAACTCCTCATTCTCTAATAAGCTTCCTCTCTTAAAAAGCCCCCCCCCCTGTAATGAGCCCACCCTCTCTTGGAAGCCCCACTCTCTATTGAATCGCCTGTTTAGAAAGCCCCCCCCCTCCAGTGAGCCCCCTTCTCTAAAAAGCCCCCCTCTTTAAAATGCTCTCCTCTCTCCCCGTTCCCTGGAGCCCCCAAACCTCTAAAAATCCTAAATTGTAAGGTTTATTCAGAACATTATCCGTACTCAGAACCGTGCGAATTGCATGAATCTCGAATGCAGTTTACCCTCTATATTAAAGTACAAACTGAGTTGAAAAGACCTACCTACCGAGCTACAATATTGGAAAGTTCTTTAACTGAAGTCCTTTCAGTTTAAGAAAAATCAGGTTCCGGGAACTAGGCTCGACAAAATTAGACCGGTTTACTTATCACGACGATTGCATCAACGTTACAACGAATTTGAAATCATTTTCATTTCTATAATTAAGATCCTTTACCTTCAAATGGTATGGCCTGGTAAGAGATAAGAAATCCGCCGTAAGAGTCAAGAGGTCCCTTTTTCGCCTCGATCCACACACTTCGGCCACTCGACGAGAACTTTTTAGTGCTAAAGGTAATATTCAGGCAGTATTCTGATATTAAGCTACTTGACTCGCTCGGCCCGTCGTGTATCTTTAGGTACATATCGCCACATGGCTTATGAAATAAGAAGATTCCCGCGTCAATGCTGAGCACCTTACCAACTGGTGCCGTGATGTTCCATTGGCAAGTAGAATTAAACGGAAGCAAAAAAGTACCATTTTCAAGTGAGCGGCTGTCTTCTGTGGCCAATAAAATGACAGTCGAGCTCTGATTGGCAGTACAACCTGAAAAATGGAACGTTAAATTCATGGAAATATCATTCCCAGTCTCGAGTAAATAATATTGTTCAGCTCCTTTTCCGCAGTAAGATGTCTTACAACAAGTACGGTTTGGAGAAAGATGTCTTTCGTCTTGTCACGAGCATGGGACGAAGAAAAAAAATTCTGAGTCCCCATTGGGAATCGAACCTCAGACCTTCGGAGACTCCACGGTGAGCGACTTCTATTACGAAGTTCATATGACACGCGTCCTGCATACTGCTGGGATCAGCAATGTCGATAGCGTCATGTTTGTAGATAGAATAATAGAGATGGTAAATTTTGAGCTCGGTAGAGAAATAGAAAAAGATGCGTGGGACTAGGAAAGAATTCTGAGTCCCCATGACAAATCGAACGGTTTGTTTGCCTTCTCCTCTGCTGCTTTCAGTCTGGACTTGCGCAGAAATCAATCAAAAGCCAGTTGTCAAAATTTAAGAATGCGATTAAGCCGCTGACAAGGAGCCTGTAAGACTTGGGGCTCGAGATTGCTTCCTCCCTCTCCCAAATTTCCGGACCGATCCATTGCATGTAACGTCCTTCGCGACTGGTTTGCTGCCCAGGGGCCCAACAAAAAGAGGTAAGACAAACATTCATTCAGAGCATGTCGCTGATCTCATGGAAACCAAATCTCGAACCAAACAGGTAACTACTTCCTCCCTACCCTCCCCCCTCCCCCTTTAATATCACCCTGAGTTCGCAGTTCACAGCTGATTACATCATTCGGGTGGCGAAATGTCAGACGGGCCTGTCGAAGTGAATGGCGACGATTGCTCTCGTTTCATTGATCCATCTAAACAAGACCCAAGAGTGATTTATTTTAAGATTGTAAATATAACAGATTTTCGCAACAGTGTCATAAATACAACAATTGTTTCTGTTTTGCTGACTCCATATCTTAAAAATACCTTCAGCAGCCAGTGATTTGAGCAGCAACAATAAACCTGATAAAGAAAATGATGATTATTTCAATTATTACGATAAATGTCTCAGATATTATGCCATGTATAGATCGAACTATCAAAAACTGGCTATAAATCAGAGGAATGTAATCAGGTCAGCACCAATACACCCGTTAAACAGTGCTTGCGAAGACGAAACCATAATATTTCATTAATTGACAACGTACGCCAAATTAATTTAGTTACGTTAGTTAAAGTTGTTTCTTCTACGTGAAAAACTAACCTGAACGCCACGTTTACAGTATTTTTGCACGCAGAAGAAACTCGGATAAAATGTTAGGTTGGTTAGACGGAACCGAAGAAACAGAAGGTTGGCGAAAAATTACACGGGTTTCAAGGCATCGACTTAAAAAAATTATGCTACGTTTAAGTAACAGTAACTAACTCCTGTGAAGCGTTAAGTAATAAGACAGCAACTCAAAAATTCGTCTGTTTGCCACGCTCTTTGGTTCAAAAATAAAATAAAACCATGACTTCAAACACGTTATATCATAACATTCAAAGCGAAATACGACTGGGATTGAGATGACCTGAGGTAGCCATTTTGTTGTGGCAATAAATTTTTAAAATATTCTTCACTCCTTTCATTATACATTTGTTTTTGTCACATCAAGTCTTTCTTAGAGATAGCGTACATTGAACATCAGGCACATTCGATATGTATGGTCTCCAGAACAGAATGTATCAATTTCCTAATTTTTGGGAAAGCATCTTTCAATCGCCAAAAAATGACAGACCAGCCTTTTCTCAGATTGAAAGCGCATAATAAATCTTCGTCTTGTACAAACAAATAAAGGTACGGACGCCTGAACTAACGGTTTGCAATTTCACACAGTCAGAGCATTGAAATCTCTGATGTTGGCAATTGATTATATGAAAGGCGAAATCTCAATTCGCGGCGTTCTCTAAGTTTTATTCCGATGAAATTGACGCCGGAAAAAGTAAATATATATCAGGAGATTTTAATATTTTTAATATTCTAATACCTTGCATAAGTGCACTGCGGGTGTTCAGAAAACGTAACATTTAGGAACGAGCGCAACTTCGCTGACTTAATCGAATAAAACTTACCAAAGTAAGGAATCATTATTTATCCTTCCTCGAGGGCAAGCCCTTTACTTCGTAAGTTCTGCAAATGAACGGCTTATCTCTCGTCTGTCAAGCGTACGTGTCAAGCGATGTCAAAGATAGAATTATGTATTTAAAGTAACGCCATGCAGTCAGTCACGGTTTCGTCACAGCTAAAATGTAGCCAAACTGTGGGACAAATTAAAGGAAAATAGTTTGAGCTATCGCACGTTGTACTGATTTATAGTCAAGTTCAACTTCATTTTCATTCAGTTATAATGGATGTTAAGCTGTACCGCAGCCTGATGTCAGAAATAAGACAAGAATAAAACTTATCAGTTCGAAATTTTTACTACCAGCTAATTATTGTTTGAAAAGGTCACCCAGCATAATTAGGTCTTTTGCCCGAGTTAAACCTAGTTAATCCTACCTTTCACATATCAATATGCATGATCAGATGTACATACATAGATCTTGTATTGTTCAAATGTGGCTTGCTTCGCAAGCAGGCAATTGAGATATAGTGAGTACTGTGTTCTGATTGGCTAATGGATCTAGCTTGCCCCCTCCTCACCACGCACAAAAGAGAAAACATGTGGTGTAGGACACACCTAATCAACTAAGGTTTCTGTTCGAAATATCTCGGGGTTTCCCTTTTTGTTTCTTATGTTTTCCCTCGAAATTTCGCGTTGAAACTTGGCGTGTGACCAGTCATAGCTGATCCCACCACGCATACCCTACGTTTGACCGCTGTGTCTTGTTTGCGCCCGCAGGACCTAATCCCTTGGGATTTTCAAGGATGACTTAGCAGTGGCAAGAATCTGTCGTTTGCATGAAGAGTCTCACTCATTTTTATTTCGATTGTAGGGGGCTGTAAACGGACTTTGTTTGCATGTCTTTCTTTCTTGTCCTTTTACAATGTCCACCGGTTCGAAACTGTAAAATCTGTAGAATGTACGCGAATAAAGCCTCTAAGGTTGGATCCATATTAGAGAAGGTTTCTTTAAAAGGTTTTTGTGTTTACTGCACCATTTTTAAGGAAATGCGAATGGTAATTTCCACTGAATTGAAATAAAACATATTCAGTGTCTCTTCGAAATACACCATTGATTTCATTGTGTACGTACCCCTACCTGAAATATATGGCGGGGAAATTTTAATTGTAGGAAGTTTCGAAAAGAGTATTTTGCACAATTGTACATTTTCAGTGTACACTTTTTTAAAACCGGCCCTCGCTTCCTCTGGATCGACACAATTTCCTCGGTCTTACATTTAACACGTTTTACCATTTATTAGCAAAAAAAATTTGAATTTCATCGGCTGAGTGAAACTGTTATTTAGTCCTCAATTGATTAAAATAATAAAAGGCACTCCATTATTTTTCACTTTCAAATAGCTTTAGCTTAATAACCACCAAATGCGATAAACTAAACCTTACTGCTTATCATGTTGGAATCGTTAAATTTATCTTGAATAAATTACCAAGGACATTATGAAATTTTGAAAAATGCTGGAGTGTTTTCTTTATCCATCTGTTTTTTTTATGCGATGCACCTTCTTACGCGATAAGAACATCTCTCTAACCTTTCTTTGTTGGTTTTTTCGTGTTTCTTAATTTTTGCAATTAAGCGTGGTGACGTGGATAGTTTTTAAGATTATCTAGTCTTAGTAGGGGTTCGAAACTCCATTCAGAGACCATGCTAAGTGCAGTATAAACGAGTCATAAATAGGCTACAACGAAAGCGTGCGAGTTTGCATGTGAGGTACTGTTGGCAGGGACCACTGTCAGCGCGCATTCAAGTGAAGATTCCTTCAATCACGAAAAGTTGTCGGCCACAGATACGCTTGTAAATGCAAGGCGGAATCAAAAAGTCAAGTTATGTCATGGCTGGATGGACGATGGCACATGTAACTACAGACGACGTTATGTTGTGAATCAGACGTCAAAGGCTAGTAATTAGGGACTTCTATTTGAAAACGATTAAGTGCAAGATTTTTTGTCTACAATCGAAACCTCTCATGAATGTTTGTTTGTTGCAAGATGAACTCAAGTGAAAAGTTCTGCGTCGATTCTACTTTATCAAACGAATTGGCTCGTTTCAAACTAACACCAACCATCTATAACATCTTGGTAGGTGTATGCGTCACAAATGGTCTCTTATCGCCAATCGCAGTGGCAGGAAATGGTCTCGTTCTTGCTGTTATTCTGAAGTTTCCAAGTCTTCAAACTAACTCGAATCTTCTGATATTTTCGCTTGCTACAACAGACATTCTCGTCGGTGCGGTGGTACAGCCCTCGTTCATTGTGTACATCGTTAGTAAATTAAGATTGGACTTCTCCTGCATGGCTTTTATGTCGTACTTATATACCGAGATCTTCAGTCTCGGGCTGTCTATTTTAATGTTAACCCTCGTGTGCTGCGATAGATACTTTGCTATAGTTTTTCCATACAAGTACATCACTCGCGCCACGAAGAAACGAGTCATAAAAACTGTGGTTATTTTCTGGGGCTCGTGGTTTCTGTTCAACGTTATATGCAGAGCAGTGAGAGTGAAAAACGACGAGTTCTTTTCACCCGTTGCCTCCGTTGTGATCGCAGTTACTTTCAGTTTGAACATCGTTTTGAACTTCAAAATTTTCCGCATCGTGAGACTTCACAAACGACAGATTCTTTCCCACAACCAAGTCATCATTGACTTTAAGACACGAGAAAATCCTGAGGGACAAGGTAAGACGGAAAGCGACAACCCACGGACCCGTTCACAAGACACACGCATGGCTGTCACAGTGTTGTTAATTTCCGGGGTACTCATTATCTGTTATTTACCTCTTATGTTGACTTCGGTGGCGGATATGATAGTAGACAGAGATGATATCTTCGATCACGTTATTTATCCATTAGCAGAGACTGTAGCATTTCTTAATTCTTCTTTAAATCCGTTTCTCTATTGTCTGCGGTTCAAGGAGCTAAGACACAAAGTGAGTCAGCTTTTAAGGATTTCGACCGCCTCCAATGAAAACAAATGAATTTATCAAAGGCAGAAATGCATGTAAAATAAAAAAAATTGGGCATTAGTGTAATCTGTGAAGCTTTTATGTGATAACTTTTCACCCGTGATCGCAGTCATTTTCAGTTTGCACATTGTTTTGAACTTCAAAATTTTCCGCAAACTCGTTGTCAAGCTTCCTTTTCTTGTCGCTCCCGTGGAGAGAGAAATACCCTGGGTCTATCTCTTTGTCGTCACAGGAAGCGGGATAAATTGACAAAAACCTACGTAGTTTTCTATTTTTTAGGCAATGTCTATTTTTTCGGACTCCGTTAGCAGTAAATACTACCTAAAAACCTAATCCTTACCCCAAAAGTTTTGCCAAAGAAGCTTGCGCTAAGAAACCACCTGGCACACCCAGAGAACCAGTCAAAACAAAGCATTCGCTTTATCTTGCTCACCTGAGGAGTTAGCGATAAAACTCCTTACGAAAATGTATTGGTAAACTTCATGTAAACATACACCAGGAACTATGGGCGGCCCATAAGGAACCTTCTCTAGAACTTTTTCATAGATTACATAAACTAATTTTAACACATTTCTCTCCATTTCTTTTCCAAAATACCAAACCGTTTCGTTAGCCCATAACATTAGGATAACACACATATTTTTGAATAGCCATTCCGAACTCTGATTGTGTTCGTTCAAGGGTTCTTAAACCAGTTTACACTCACTTTACTTGGTTCGTTTTACTGCTTGATAGTCTCGTACCCAGACCTTCCACGGTCCAGCGGTAGTTA
Source organism: Pocillopora verrucosa (assembly GCF_036669915.1). NCBI lineage: Eukaryota > Metazoa > Cnidaria > Anthozoa > Scleractinia > Pocilloporidae > Pocillopora > Pocillopora verrucosa. The sequence continues at coordinate 12,474,906 of NC_089325.1, forward strand.
CAATTAAACGGTAGTAACTGTGTGCGAGATTAACTGCTAACAATGCTTCTAACCATAAAATTCAAAAGATTTCGTAAGAATTCTTGGAAATAAAAATTTACTTGGTTTGAGGGTGCACGTGTTTAGAGGTAACTTCAAGTCATTCATGATTGGCGTTGGTCAGTCGACACGACGAGGACACTTAGTGGTATGTTATACCACCTATTTAGAACAGAAGAAATGCCTCAGCTTAGCTTTCAGTAAATGAGTTACAAGTTAAGGGAGCGTGAAAGGTCAAGAACGAAAATAACTTTATTTTCCTTAGCTTAGAAACTGCATGGTGGCATTTTTTGCGTACCTGAAAACAGTACGCGAACATAACCCGAAAAGAGGAGCAGTTTAGACCTCAGAAACGGTTGCGTGACTTCGGTTTTCTTTACAAAGAAGAGAGCAGAATTTTGCGTTCCCACCGTCTGTGAGTTTTTGAAAGCAGCAATGTCCTTTATTTTAGGTGGGTAAAAACACTGTTTATGATTTTAGATAACTACCGTAGAATCTATCATAGTAACCTTTCATATAAATGACATTTCTTTGCTCGGATTCACATGCCACGACAGCTGAATTGGCAGCTGTGGGTACTTTCTTGTTTACATGTCTTTTAGTTAAGAGGATCCCTGATTTTCTCGCATGAAATGACCCCGATTAAACGGAAGTAGACGAGAGATTATATCTCTCATAGTTACTGAATTTTATGGAAGTAATCTTATTAGCAAATACGCGAACTTTTACACGTCCTCTCTGCAAGATTTTGTACAAAACAATACCTCACAGGTAATTTTAGAGTTGAGTTGAAAACGTAAATTTACTACCGTAAAGAGTTTAAAGGCCGACGTTTCGAGCATTAGCCCTTCGCCAGAGCGATTGGGGGAGTTGTGGGTTGTGTGTGGGTTTGTATGCAGAAAATGGAGCCGTGCTATTGGTGGGAAAATGGACTGACTAGTAAATAAGAATAAATTAGTTGAATGAAAAGGGCTCGTTGATACCGTGGGGATCAAGAGTGCCGATTTGGAAGATAAATTTTTGTTCTATTGTTTTGCGGCCTTCTGAATTACCTAGTTTTAGGGAAAGGCTGCAAACTGCCATATCTGGTTAGAGTGATTAGAGAGATCTAAGTGTGTAGTGACTGGTTTGGATGTGTCCTTGACATTTCTTTCTTTGTTGTGAAGGTGTTCTCGGAATCGGTCACCTAGTTGTCTTCTTGTTTCATGAATGTATTACTTATTGCAATAAGTGCAAGTTATGCAGTAAATGACACTCGCAGAGGTACGTGTAAATTGATCAGTGATCATAATGGATCTCTTGGGTCCCGACATTTTCTCTATGTTATTAATTAAAGGACATATTTTGCATCGAGAGCAAGCGCATTTGACAGTTCCAGACTGGTCACTGGTTTCTAATGTTTTTGTCGCATTTGAGTGAAATTATTGGAGGTTGTGAAAAGATAGTACCAGTCTCTGAGTTGTTTTGAAGTAATTTAAAGTTTTTTAAGAATGATAGATTTAACTGCATGGTTGTGAGGGTGAAATATAAGAGTGAATGGAATGCGGTCAGTGTTTTCCTTCTTAGCCATTTGTATTGCTGACTGTTGAGCAATTTGTTGGGCACCATGGTGGCCTGCTTGAACAACAGAAACAGGATAGCCATGTTTAATTGAAAAACTGGTTTATTGCCTCTGATTTTTTCGGAAAAATCAGAGTTGTCACTACATGAATGACAAAGTTCAAGAAACTGTGAAAAAGGTATAAAATTATTGACATGTGATGGATGCGAAAATAAATACAACAAGTAACTATGTGAATCTGTAGGTTTGTAGTGAACACTAGTGCCTAAACCATTGCCTTCAATTGAAATTTTGATGTCTAGAAAAGCCAAAGAAGTGTTGGAAATTTCTCAGGGATATTTAAGAGCTGGGTGAAAGGGACTGATGGCAGTTATGAATTGAGTGAGCTCCTCTCTGGTAGAGGAGGTAGCACCGATGCAGTAGAGGAGGAAGTGCTGACCGCTCTTCAGAAGGGTGCTTGGCATTATAAAAAGTCTAAAAAAGGGCAGAGACATAGTTATTAGACTGGCCAACAAAGACGGCGCAGCTGTTGTTTGACAGGCTAAAAAGCTCTGCGGCAACTTTCTGACACCTCCTCTACCAGTGAGGAGGATAACGAAGAGATAATACCAGAGCTGGGATGAGAACACATCCAAATCAGTCGCTAGACACTTTAATCTCCCTAAATCATTCCAAACAACGTATGGCAGTTTGCGGTCTCTTCCTACATCTAGGCAGTTCAGAAGGCCAAAAGACACTAGAGCAAAAATTTATTTTCTAAATCGGCACTCTTAATCCCCACAGTGTCAATAAGTGCTTTTCATTCAACTAATTTATTCTTGTTTTCTTGTTTCCATATTCCCACCAATAGTATAGCTCCATTTTCTACATATAAATCCACACACAACCCACAATTCCTCCAATTCTTCTGACCAAGGGCTTACAGTTGAAACATCAGCCTTTAAACTATTTACGGTGGTCAATTTTTTAACTCAGTTGTCAACATTAAATTACCTGTTATACTCTTCCACCAACACAGCACCACAGTTTCTTTAGAAACTTACCCCCTTTAATACCTCACAGAGGCTTGCTGGGTGTTTTATATTCATGATAAAGATTCAATATGATATTCATCAGCAATGGCTGTAAGGGAAACTTCACCTTAGATTGTGGGGTGCAAGTGACTAATAGACTTGGGCTTGGATGTTTTTCTTACACTGTTGGAACTTGGTTCATTGTTACATTTGTAAAATCTCCCATGTAATTTGAGACACTGTCCAGCAGATGGTAGATGAGAATTATTAAAAGAAAAAGCATTTTGAAACAAAAAAAGTTATACTGGAAATAGGTAAGATTCTCAAAACTCATTTATAGGGAAATATGTAATGGTAGAAGTGAGAATTATCTACAAATCTATTCCTTGAGCTTTTTCAGTGCCACTTTAATTATTTGAGGCCATATTTCAAAGCAATGATTAACCTTCACCTAACACAAGTCATATTGACATCTCAAGTTTTAGAGAAATAATAAGTGCATTGTGTCATGTTTTTTCTTTTTAGTGTTTTGTTTGCTGCTCTGCAAATTAGCAGTGACTGAAGGTAATTTATTCAAAAATCAATTAACACAATTTACTTTTGATAAGTTTTAGCACTGTTACTAAAGTTCAGTGAAATCCAATTGAGAAGTCTTTACAAGCTACAAGACATGGAAAACCAACTAAGCAATGTGATGTGAGAGAGTGAACTCCAAACATAAACTTAGCACTGTGGTTTTTACCTTGTGTCAATACTGACTTTTACAACCAATCTCCTGAAGTGAAAAATATTACTTGAAGTTAACAGTTCACAATCAAAGTTACCCTTGAAATCTGTGATCTTAACACTGCTATAACAAGGCTGTGGAGCTGAGAAGTTAGGCCAGCCTTGGGCTTGTAATCTGGTGGTCCTTCATTCAAGCCCTCCACTCTTCTACACACTAAATTAATTTTATTGATATCCACGACTTCAGTGCCTTGGCTGCATTTATTTTTAAAAGCTTTGTTGATTTAATGTTTGTTTCAAATCAGTTTGCATTACTGCTGAAATGACTAATCGAAGGAGTGTCAATTGCATGTGATGTTATTATTATTATTACTATTATTATTATTAAGTATTGTGAATTCTTCTCTTCTAACAGGGCTGTCTTGTTCTTCTTCAAATTCTCGTGACCAAAACAAGAACATTTTATTGCAAAGTTCATCTGGAGTCATTGAAAGCCCAGGGTATCCAGATGGTTACTCTTATGAGGTGATCAGCCAATGCCACTGGAAGTTAGTAGCCCCAGAGGGTAAAATGGTTCGCTTGACATTTCTGAGTTTTCAAATGAATGATTATGATATAGTGGAAATCAAAGATCCTGTTGATAATTGGAGTGCCTACCGCTCGATAATGCGATCTGGTTATTTGCCTACATTCACTATATTCTCAACTGGACGGCAGCTTGAGATAAAGGTGTCAGGAAATCGCGGAAAAACTGGTCCAGGATTTTCTGCAACTTACAAGATGGTACCTGCTGCAGGTGGGGACAAAGATATTCTTGGTTTGGCATATTATACAATTCACTTTTTGCTTGTTAGACTGTTAGACTGGTTTGATTCAGTGAAAATACGATGTTAAAAATGAATTTTGAGACAGTATCCCTTCCATTGTGGGGACCAACTGAGCCTCAATACTCTTAGCCTGCAGAGCAGGCATAATTTTGGCAAGTGAGTGTTCAGTATTTTCTTAACAGAAATTATGGCCACCATCTTTGATTTTAATGGCAGCAGAAGGCTAGGGAGAGAAAGAAATTTGTAGCTAGGGGGCAGTTGATGGTCAAAAGTAAGGAGAGGGGTAGGGGTAGGGAAATGAAGGTTACCCCCATTGTCCACTCTAACTCCAAAATCAAACATGGCCAGTCAGATACACAATTGCGAGCTTATAACATTAGCTGGCATCAATAAGATGCCTGCCCTGCAGGCTACAACACTCTTGGAGGGACTGTTAACTCAGTTTTACTGTTTTCTAAAACATAAGTTTTGATAATTAACCCTTTAACTCCCAGAAGTGATTGGGAGGTAACTTCTCCCTATAATATCCATACACCATTCAGCAAACAGGTGATGAGAATATTAAAACTTATCATGTAGAGGATGTTATTATTGATCTAACACCAAATTCTCTTACTGATTGAAAAGGAAATGTATAGCAGCTAAAGGGGAGAATTGAAAATCAGATCCTGGGAGTGAAAGTGTTAAGAAAATTGTATGCTACAACACAGGAGGATATTGTTGAATATAACAACCAGTAAAGGAAAAGCTGAAGGAGAAATAGATTCTTTTTAGTTGGGAGAATTTCCTTTTAGATGCCTATGAAGAGTTAAATTTTAACTTAAGGAGTTGCATTGGTGCTAGATTATTTTGTAACATGTCCTTTCTTTCTGCTTTTTTTTAAGTTTCACATGGAAAATGCAACCCTGAAAAAAATACCACAGTGCACCTGACAGGTGAAGGGATGAGTTTTTTTACTCCGAAATTTCCTATGTACTTGGGCAAAGGAGCTGCTTGTGTTTGGAACATCACAGTTTCTGGTGGAAAGTTTATCAAGCTGACATTTTGGAGTTTCAGAGCCTCTGGATGTGGGAAGAACTATGCAAATGTTTCTGAAGTGACAAATGGCAAACAGACATTCTTAGAAAAGTTCTGTAATAATCAATACAGAAGTGATCAGGTGGTATACTCATCAGGACACAATCTACTTATCTCTGCACTATTCAAGAAAGGTGGATTTGTTGCCACCTTTGAGGCTGTCAGCTCCATTCCTGGTGGAGATTCTTGTCTCAATGATGACGAAATAGAGCTGAGTAGAAGTTCTGGTGAATTTGCAAGTTATGGCTTTCCCAATCTCTACCCTAACGATGCTAAGTGTACCTGGACAATAACAGCCCCCCCTGGGTATCTCATTCAGTTAACTTTTAACTCATTCAACTTGGAGCCTTCTCAAAATTGTAAAAAAGATTTTGTGAAGGTTGTGGAAGGCACACTCTATATTGATAGTCCGGGTAACACTGTTCTTGGCACTTTCTGTGGTTCAACATTACCAGGAGTTATTCGATCAAAATACTCAACAATGTACATAAATTTTGAGACAGACAGAGCAGGAATGTACCGAGGCTTCCATGCAAGCTTCATAACATTTCCTGACCGTAAGTGCTCATTATGTACAAGATATCCCTCATTTTAATTGGTCAAATATTTTCTCTTATGCACCATTAATCACGTAACTGAATATAGGTGGCAAAAAGCAAGGAAATGGCATCAATGTTCCACTAGTTCTGATCCCAAATTTCATCCAATACCATGAAAGTCTTCTTCATGAGTTGATTCACTTTACGAGAATGTGTTGCTGTCATTACAGAAGATAAGGAAAACCTGTTTGTTTGGAAAGCTGCTTTGAATTCCGTAGCCAATTTCTATTTTCAATGCTTGCTGCTTCTTAAGGAAGAGCTTCTTTGTCTGGTTGAGGTGTGGATAAAGAAAAACTTTTGAGTCCTCATAAAGAATGGAGCCTCAGACTAATGGTTTTATTTTTTAACCATAATTCTTGTTACCAGGATATCAACAATACTATTACTTTTTTTGAAAACAATACCATTGTTGGTGGTGTAAAAAGAGGTGGTGAATTTTTAAGGCTGGTGTACCAGTGAAAGAAGATATAAATAACACAGACATAATCAGAGAAAAAGAACTCGAAGTGCTCCCATTAGGAGTCAGTCCTCTGACTTTCCATTAGTACTTTGGATGCTCTTCCCACTGAGCTGTGGGGGACTTATCGCAGGCTAGGCCATTTAACTATAGCCAGTGTGACAAACTTATTTCATACTCCATTCATCCATCTTCATTTACATCATGATTGTGCACAAACATCACATATTGATATTCTTATCCTAGCAGTATGCAGAATGTTTGTCACCATAGACCCAGTTAAAGGGCCTAGCCTTCCACGAATCTCCAATGGTCCAATGATAGAGCGTCCGAAGTAGTAATCAGAAGGTGTAGGTTTGACTCCTAATTTGCAGTACTCAGAGTTTTTTCTTTGAGTATGTCTGTGCCATTCACTGATTAACATCATCTTTTGATGCTATTGTTGATTTTAATATTATAATTGTTTCTGTTCTTTTTTTCAGCGAATGTGGGACCCTGCAAACTTGATGGATTTGACAATGTTATTCAAATGACAGGCAGCAAAGGGGAAGTTTTTTCGCCCAAGTTTCCTCCGGGGACCCCTCCCAGAGACATGATGTGCACATGGACAATCACAGTTCCTGAGAGACACTTTGTCAGGTTCAACATGATTTTATTCAGGTTTGATGGCGACTGTGGGAAATGGAACACCAGCCTTGAAATTCGCGATGGAGGGAGTTCAGCCAGCAATTTGTTAAAGTTATACTGTGAATATATCTTTTATGGACGAGAGCTCTTCTCTAGCGGTCGGCAACTTTGGGTTAGGTTCAAATCTCCCAGGGCTGATTGGTCGTTTTTGCCTCGGTTCAGAGCAGTTTTTGAAGCAGTGAAACAATGTAAGGCTTTATTTATTGAGTGCTGTTGAATTTTTCTCTATGTTGTGTTAGTTGCCAATACGAAAGAGACAGTATTTGCAAGGAAAATCATCTTTGCGGCGTCTTAACTATTATTGTATTGTATTGTAATGTTTTATTTCACTCTACGGCCCGCTAAATTCAATAATTTGTTTGATATGAAATATTCCTCCTATATTTGAACCCAGAGATATCAAATACCCTTGCTACCCTTATTTCTCGGTCTGCACCGTAAGTTACGGAAACTCGTTTTTTTCGCTCCGTGTTAGCCTGCGCGCCCCGCGTTGGGGCCGTACATCCGTGTTGAAAAAAACTCGGTCCGCGAACTCGGTTTGTAAGATGTACTTAAAAGCGAGATTATCCTATATTTAGGGGGCTTGTAAATAAGGGGTCGTGAATACTGACCTTTAACAGAACGAAGGTAAATATTACACACAGAGACGTTAGGAACTGATGTGCATTCATGCATACAGCCGCTAGCGCGGGAAAACATTTGCAACCAAGTCACGTTGGTTTTGATTTTGCTTCTAATTGGTCGAGAGCCTGTGTCACTTTTCTGGAACAGTAATGCACTGCAGTGATGAAAGGAAATGCATTACAATGAAATACCAGATACTTCTACACTCGATTTTAATATTGCTCTTTAGTGTTACCTTTTTAGAAAGGAAATTTTTTTAATTTTTATTTTCGTATTTTCAGTACCAGCCCCCTATTCTTGCGTGACAGATAAGCGCGACTTTGATCTGTCGTCGGAGACTGGTGCCCTAGCCAGCTACAACTACCCTCTGCCGTATGATCTGCCGTATACAGTTGACTGTACCTGGACAATTAAGACTGGGAAACTGAGAAAAATCCAACTGTGGTTCGACTCGTTTAATCTAACAGACACCAATCCAGAGTGTTCGCATTCTGATGTCGTCGAGGTCGGAGATGGCGACTGGTCTCTGGGTGGGACACTGATTGGAAAATTCTGTGGATCACAGATGCCTCCAGTTATAAACTCAAATGACTCCACCATGTGGGTCCGGTTTATTACCACTGGAAAGACGAAACATCCCGGATTTAAAGCGAGCTACAAATCAGTTGGTCAGTATGAGTACCATGTGTGCGTGTGGCATGGAAATTCTTTGGATTTGAGTTTTGCGTATTTTACGGACAGCGGAGACGTAGCCAGGGGGAGGTCCAATGTTACTTGTGCGCCCCTTACCCCCTCCCTCCCCCCCCCACTTTGTGAGATGATATATATATATATATATATATATATTTATATATATAACTATTTCAAAACGCTCAACCTATATAATTCAGGTGGCGAAAAAGTGCAAATCTGCAGAATCTACACGGCACGAAAAATATCCCTTATGGTGAAACAAAACCTAGATGTAGACATAACGTTGGGGTGGATAATCTAAGTGTTATTTGCCTGAACCGCCCCCCTCCCCCCCCCCACCCTTTTAAAAAGTAACATAGTCACGCCGTTGGTTGGTCTTCGACCCTTTTTGGGGATGACAGGAGATTTTAAACTTTCATTCAACAAAAGGGTGGATTCTCGAGCGTATATTTATTTTGCTCTGTACGCGCAAATGAAGTGGTTGTAACTTTCCCCATATCTTTCTCTCGGGGCCTGAAAGTTTTCCCCTCCCCCACCCCCTCCCCCCTCCCCCCTCATCCCCTTTCTCCTTCCCCTTCTTTTTTCCCTCTTTGTTAGAACGAAGCCGTAATTTATTGTTGTTATTGTTACTCTCCCCAGTGTCCACTCAAGGCATTCTGGTGATACTGGCCGGTTGTCTCGGTGGGGTTCTTCTTTGTTTAGTGATTGGAATTGGATGCCACAGATATTGCAGGTCACGTCGATATCGAGCTACACGCGGTGACGAAATTTTAGTTATTCCGTTGCGCGAAGAAGATGTCGCCACTGAATTGTAAATGAGCCTGTTAATATGAACCATGAATTCTTAGACCAGTGTTGCTTCAGTAATACTAAAGCTGCACGTGATTTTGAGGTCAAATGAAGGGTGACTCTCTTGCAGCAATTATAAACTCCAAGTCGATTTTTGCTCTCCATGCATTGCAAGAACATTGGTGGAAAGAAGAGACTTCTCCTACTTTAGAAATCACCTACTGGTGCTCAGAGAAAAAAAGGAGAAAAAAAGATGAACTTACAACAGGGGGTTGCTATACCAAACCTAGGGTAAAGCTGGGTTAATTTTGGTGGACCATATTCTGAAAAATATTCAGAAAAGTGATATAACTTTATTTGTTTTGAATTGTACACATCACTGAATTTATAACACGCTGATACCTTGGACATTGTTAACTACAGTTAAACTGTAATATTAAATGAGGTGCTGGCTGTAGTTACACATAAGATGTCCACAAAACGTTTGGTTATGAGTGAGATTGTTATTAAGGACAAGTCGTAAAGTATAATGGTCGAAAAATAGATTGCTCCCGGCCTTCCAATCCCCTTTACACGTGAAGTGCCTTGTTGAGTCACACAAACAGCACCCTGAAACGTTTGTTTTTATTATTCCCATGGCCATCTTCGACTTGTTCCACTTGAACGATAAGTATTGGATGTTAATTGGGGTTAATGAGGGTTTTTTGGTGCCGTTTTCTGAAGCCAGAAGTTGTACAGTTTCATGCTCTACAATTAGGACCAGCAATATCAACCGTGGGTATCTTTTTGCTTCGCAATAAAATCGGTTGAGCCCGATTTACGAAGTACGGCGAAGCACTAATCCTGAAACATCTGAAAGTTGAAAATGTCGCGAACACTCGCTGAATTTGTAGGGTTGTGATTCACGCGCGCGCAACTGCGACCATTGCGTATGCGCGCAAAGTATGCGCCATAGGAAAAGCAAGCACTATGATGAGAGCGCAAGTGGCTACTACAATCGCGAGCTTTGATCCAAACTTGATCCAAAAACCGAAAAACCTACCTAGAGCTCATTGTGGCTGAACCATAAAGTCCAGATTTGTGTAAAGTTAATTATCACTCCATGCAGTAATCTTTAGACCATAATTGGCTCGTTTTACATCCCTAGAGCTAAGTGAAGAGGCAGGAAAGGAAGAACGCGCGTGACCGTTAAGCGTGACACACCTCTCACGTCCTTCTCTCGTCCCAATCTCTTCTTAGACGTTGGTTTCCTCAGCTAAATGAGAGTGGAGTAACCAGCAAGCCAAGTAATTGGAAAAATTCTATTTATTATCCCGGGCTACACTCGTTGTTTAAGTGGATGTTGTTCTTCTGTGGTGAGTAGGCATTTTTAAAGTTAAGCAAAAAATGTCAACACGTTGTGTCTTGTCCAAGGCGGCAGATCTGTAACGGGATGTTCTATTATTCAGCTGTAACGCCACACGCCAGTATGAAAGCTGTTTACGTACTTCAGCAATTAAGGTTTCTTCACATGATGAGAGAAAGTTCGATGAAAAAAAGTGGCCATGCTGCATTTTATTGACACGTTATTTTTCCTTTAATTAATTTATTTATCACGCAAGTACTTTGCATCTGAACTCGTGTCTCTTGTTTTTGTCTGAATCGAAGGGCATGTACGTTTTCTTCTCTAAGGTCTAAGGGTCACGAGGCCATCAGTGTTTTTACTACTGTCGAATGAAACCTCTTTAAAGAAAGCCTTTGCTATAATTACAGTACACCGAAATGGTAAAATTTTGGAGAAAAATTACTCAACCATAATCAATATCGGAAACAAAGGCGATTCCATTTTGTATTGTAGACTTCTACTTCGGTTTTTATTTACACTAGATCGTAGAGATTTCTTTAAGATTCTATTAACTACGTAGGCTTCCCAATGGTGCCTTCAGAGTCAGTCGTGTTTATTTGAAAATATTTAAAAATAAACGAAAACGCTTATTTTCAATCTTATCTTTGATAAATTGATGGTTTTGGCTGAACAAAAACTCTGATGCAACTTTCTGGTCTCGAATAATAAGTATTTCTATGTTTACACAGGCTGATGTATGAACTATATAATATCAGTACAGAGTGGGTAAACTGAAAGATTTTTGGGTGGGGGGAAGGGGGTCTTCTTTGAGGAACTTAACATTGATAATCTGTAATCCAAGGTGTTTGAGATGGGGGGGGGGGGGAGGGGTGGTGGTTATAAGTTTCAACTGTGGCAAGGCATCATATTTTATAGCATGATATGTAAGTAAATGACTAGATGTCAACCCTCGATGTTTGGTAAATATGTATGTCAAATCACTTGCACATGATTTATACCAGAAGAGTAACATTGCAGGTTAGTGTCAGTCAATCAGTCAGTTTTTTTTTATTATGAGCAATTTAAGAAACTACACCATTGAAGCTTTTCTATATCCTCAACTACTGAAGAAGGGAATGCTATCTTACTTGGGCTGTCTAGGGGTGTGAAGCACCTCAAGGGGTGTAGTTTGGACCCCATTCAATATGAAGTTGGGTGCAGATTTAGCCATTGGCTTTGAAATTGGTTGAAATGTTACGCACTGTCCAGAATTGGGTTCATGAGTTAGCTATGTCTAGAAATGTACATAGCTTTTTAAGTTATGTGGGTTGAAAAGAGGTCTTGGAAATTGCCTATTTTGTTGTTAAATGAGGGTATTGTCTTTGGCTGAATGACAGAGGTCAAAATTATTTATTATTTTACAGTTTCTTCATGATCATTTTCTGAACCCTTTATCTCCTAAGATCTGATTGTTAATTCTCCCTCTGGCTGCTCAACTTTTTCTCATAAATTAGTTACAAGAATTTGGAATCTGAGTAAGAAAACAATTTTAGCTTGATAAATTTTAGTTTTCTCATTAACCATGTGCTGGAGAATGTAGAGATATTACAAAGAGAATTTGCATCTTAATCACTTCTGGGAGTTACAGGGTTAACTCTGGAACAAAAAGTTACTTTAACCCTATACAACCTAACATCAGGATGCATATTCTCTATACAGTTCTCTATACAGTTCTCTATACAGTTCTCTATACAGTTCTCTATACATTTTTTAAGGAGCTGGCAGGAGGTTTAGCAATCAACAACTTCTTTATTTTGTGATCATTTCCTTTATTCTCATTACCTTAAAGTGTGATTCAGGGGTGATATCATAGGGGAAAATTAGATACCAGTCTCCCTTGGGGTCAAAGGGTGAACACTCATAATCATGTTTACAATGTGTTCTATCAGAAGATGTGTTTATAAATAGGTGAATGTTACTATCCAGCTGCACTATGTAGAATAAAAATAATCCACGAATCAAATACAAATATCATGCAATATTTGGACAGTTTGTTATTATGTATTGTGTAAAAAACCTGTTTAACCAGCCAGCTGTGCATGCTATAGTATTCTACATATCTGCTCTACTTTTCCTGCCCTCTAAGAAATGCATATAAAATAAAGCAGTTGGGTAATAAATAACTTATTAAACATTTTGGTGCATATATAGTATGGTTCAGTATTTTTACTTGTTGTTTGAATTTTGACTAGCCCTGTGGGCTCATCAAAATATGGCACAATTTTTAAAAATACTCAGCAATACTACACACCAAATTTTTAATAGGTTATATAAATTTAACCCCTTCTATTTTGGACTTTCAGGTTTGTGTGTCCTGTTAAAGGCATTGACTGCTGAAGGTACATAGAGTTATATTTTAATAAGTAGACAATATATTGGATATACCTTTATATAAATTACAGTAAAATTTATTGAACAATTTTTCCCTGACCTGATGAAAATAAGTTAATTGTGCTAACCAAGGTGAGGTCAGTATTGTAATAACGACAGACTGCAATTATGCGCAGAATTATGTCTCAATTGCGAAGTGCACAGGCAGTAAATCTGAGCAGAAAAACAAGGTCCCTTTACACTCACAATAAACACTGAAAAAACAAAGTTAGTAAGATATTTATTACATCTTTGGGTTCAAATAGAGGGCAAAGATTGCAATTGAAACAAAATATTGAATTTAGTAGTCTGTGCATACTAACTGAGAGATCTGATGATTTATATGATAATCATATATTTGCTTTCAAACCCTTGCTTGACATCAGCAGATTTCTGTTTAAGCCTCTGTTTTATATGTTGTTTTTTTGTTTTTGTTTTTGTTTTACAAAACCAAGACTTTACAGAGTAGCAATTATTTGCTCAGAGTTAGGGTGACTGTGATGCAGTCATTCATTTCATTGAACCTTTTTACTAGTCTTCTTTTTAAGTATTAGACCTCTGATACTTTGTCTCTAATCCCTTCTGTCCATAATTGGGAATTCTATCTGCCTTCTCAAGTTTTTTTCTTTTTTTTTTCAATAGATTGGTATCAATCCAATTTATTTTGTGTATTTGTGTATCAAGTCTCTTCTTGAATGCATCGTCAATCACCCCTGTTTCTTCCAATTGCAACTTCCCCTCCCCTCCCCTCCCTTGTTACATTTGTCACTTCTGGTTGTTCAACTACCAGTTGAAATCTAGCAGTCGTGTTGAAATAGTGCCATCTTATAAATGGTATATTGTGAGGTACTGAAAAAGGAGATCCGGCTTCTTTGTATAATCAGCAAGAGGGGGGGAAGGGAAAGGGGTGGTAGAAGGTGGCTAGATGTCCATGGCAGGAGGAGTTTTGTCCTCTCCCAAAAGTTTGGATAAGTAATTCAAGTTGTGGCTCACTGATAGGCTCGGCTTACGTTGTTTTTTAGAGCCCAGACTTCACTCCACTAAATAATGGGAGGAGCGTTGGCTCGTTTATCGACCAGCGGTTGTCAGTCGAGCCCAACTTGATGATGAAGTATCCCAGTGTGACCTCTGACCCAACTTAGTCTAGACCACTATCTGTTTCTTTTATATTTATCTGTTTTTAATTAAATTTTTGTTAAATGCTTCTTTATACAACGGAAAAAATCCGGGTGCGTAACAATGTGATTAAATGCGGGCAGATTGCCCAGCGAAAGATCTCTTTTTAGTACAAACAATCTTAACTTTCTCTTCTTTGAAGCTTTAACTAACATTCGGTACTTCAAACAAGAGCGACTGTTTAATTTTAAGCAAGTTTTTGTTCTCTGGTTTTTAGGATGTCTTGATTGAGGAGTTGTTTTATGTGATTATTTTGTTATAAGTTCTAAAAACTTTGATTACGAAGAAAATTGCAAGACAGAAGTGAGAATTAAATTACACAGTCGATAATAGGATTTACCAGTTCGTTAAAAAGGTAAACATTGCGGGTGAGGAGCCGAAAAAAGTAATCTGGAGGTCACTGAATCGTTACAAAGCGGCTTCAGGTTATCTTTGGTAAATGTTTTGATTGGAGGGGCAACGTTTTGTTATCAAAGGGACGATGACAGCGGTTTGTTTTGTGTAACCGCACATAGATTACCTCAATTGGGAGAGCGACGGACTTCCGTGTGGGAGGTCGAGGGCTCGAGTCCCTCATCGGAAAAAAAAGGAAAAAACACTCAGCGCCTTAAAAATAACTCAGGAGTAAGAGCCGCTTTCGAAATGGTGTCCGTAGATACTTAGAAGTTTTTCTCTACCCGGAAAATGTCTATATACCAATAGTAGAAGGGCATGAGGAGGGCACGAGGAGGGTACGAGTATGTCGTTGTTAAGCCTGATCTTTGTGTAAGTCAGCAGGTCCACAACAACGAATCGCTGCCAAATTTTCGACCTGACACATAGACAAAGCAAAGCAAATAGAAAACAGACGTCTAGATTAAAAATAAGGAAGAAAAGCAGGGCTAGTAGTCGCCGTCATTTTCCGGTGGGCGCCTAGACCACGCCACTTTTCATGCTCCAAATAAATCAAAGAGACGACCAGACGATTATAACGGAAAAGCATTTGAAAACTGTAAATTGCTGGTGTAAATTTCTCTAGCTACGTGCCTCAATCCGTACGTTCGACGTATTCCCATTGAAGTTTAACGTTTGGTCAGTAGACCTTGATAAATCTTGTTATCGATCACGCAATGATTGACCGTGCGTAACAATTGCGAACAATTTCATGTAACTGCGCTTTGTGCTCTTTCTGTGTCGTGAGCGAATGTTGGGATTATAATCGTTATACTGGGTTGTCGTACCTGCTAATGGAGTTAAGGCGTCAACGATCTGATTTGACCGATACGGCCAAAAGAGCTCTTGCGACGAACCGAGGCCAGTTGGAGTGTTTGAAATCAACTTATGGATTACTAGAAAGCGAGTATAAGAATAAGTGCTGTAACCTGAATGCTGAGCAAGCACGATTTCTTCGATTCATGAAAACCAAACTTCCAGCGATCAAAGTTTCTACGGATGAAAGTGAGTTGCCCAAGCCTAAGTTCTTAACAACGACGGATTCTCCACACATAGGGAACCGTAGTAGCGTGACATTGCCAGTTTTACTCGACAGAAGGAGGAGGTCGAAGTCGTTCTCGGATTTGTCAGAGGCGCTGAGCTTAAACGAACTGGAATCACCTCGCGATAAGACGACGGGAAGACAAAAGTCTTGCGAGAACTTGTATAATGAAAAGCTAGGCGAGAGTCGGATTAACGCTAACACAACTCTCTCGAGAAGTTGGACAGCTTTAGACTCATCGTCGAACTTACCGGCCAAAAGGAGAACTGAGAAACAATTAGGACAACCGTTTGGAAGTGCTGCAAACAAAACTTCCTTTAAAAACTTTGTGGAACCTTCAAGAAAGGTCTCCTCCCCGGCAAGATTGGTTCCATTGGACATCAACCGCGTTCATGAAACACGAAAGTCAACAAGTAAAAAGCCAATTGAAAAGCAATTAGGAGATGTTAAAGATTTAAGGTATCTTAGAAGTGGAAAATATACCACTGAAGATGATGTTTCTGAAGAGACTATTTAAAATGTGAAAACGGCTTGAGAAAAGCGGTAGAAAACCATCCTTATTAAATATAACAAGATTAGTTCACATATTCGTGAGAAACTTTTATGGTTAAAATGTGCGGTAATTGGCTTAAAGGAGCTTGCTCACTGGCTCGGAAAATAATTACATGATCTTTTTGAACTTGTTGATTATCCAACAAAATTTTCTTGTTTCTCGCTATTATTGGGAATTCGTCTCGTTACAGAGGTTGGTGCGATATCTAATAGCTACTTTTTTAAAATCTCTATTTTTAATTTGTGACCACATTTATCCGTTTCACTTTCCAGTTTTCAAACGGAAGTTTCCCAAAATAATCATGATTGTCTACAGCATATAGACTGATTCCGTAAACCGATAGGTATTTTAATTTGTTGGGTCGCAATGGCAGGGAAAATAGCTGCAGACCGCAACGTGCTTTTACGAAATCATATAGGACTCTGGAACCGTAATTTTTTAGTCTTCTTGAATCTTTCGGTTGTCAAATACATCAAATTTACTTCACTCTGGCTTACTTTTGTCGTCTGACTCTAAAGCTCTTTCCTGTCTCTTGCTCTTTGACTCTCACTGACTACTAAGTAAACTCTAAAGTACATGCTTATATACATTCCCTATCGGTAGGCATGTTTGGGCATGCTGGCCAACTGACCTCGGTAAGAACACGAACCCAACTGAAAACTCTTAAAAGAATTTATAGCTGATTTGGCTTAAAATGCGTCAACAGAATAACAGTCATTGAGGAACATGGTATATCACCCGGTGTTTAAACTCCCATAGACGGCGGTGAATGAGGGTAAGAGGTTCTAACTTATCAAAACGAAAATTTTGGCAGACGGGGTTTCGGCAGACCCGTACCCCACCAACCCACGTTTCGATGTGAATGATATCGCATCGTGATAGTGTAGTCTGATCGTTCAGGTGAGGTCAGTCTTGAGAAGGACTGTTGTTGGTAGTGGTGACTGACGTTTCGACAACCTGAGCGGAAGTCATCACCAGTCAAGTGAATAGTTGTTGTCAGGCTGTTGGATGTTTTCAGGGCTTGTTTACTTTTCGAGCAGTAATCTCTATGTTTAGGTTTTGCGATTGACCTTTCTCTTAAGGTTCTCGTTCAAATATGGATTGTTTAATTGAAAGGATGAATTACATGTTGTCATTTGGGAGAGTGTCCTAAAATTGTGAAGGTTAATTTTCTGTGGAATATGTTTCATCCTCCAAGTTCAGTAAGCCAACATATCCACTCATGCTTACCATACACAAAAAAGCGCTTCACTAGTCATTCTTGTTAGATTAGCTGACGAAGAATACAAGAATTTAAAAGAAAGCTGCAGACCATTGGTGCTTTGCCTTGTGTTTTCCTCAAATGTTCTCTACATTTGACAAATCTTCTCACTAAGGCCGCGCTCGTCCAAATACAATATTGAAGGACTTTTTATTGAAGAACTACCCCCTGATGAATTGAAACAAGTCGATTTTGGTCACACTACTCGCTGTTAAGATTGCAAAGAGGTTTGCCTTTGCCAGCAAACTGTGCAGGGTACATTTGGGATGTTTGAATTGGTGCTTGCTGTGGATTGGAGTGCGATTCCCCAGCTCCCCCCATCCCCCCCATCCCCTCACTAAATGTTTCAAACGCCGCGCAGTCCCTGAAAACATGTTGAAATAACACTCTGATAGCCAAGAAATTTGGTGATCCTGATCTCCTTATGGTATAAAGATAAGCTTGTCATCACAAATTTCTGCAAAGTTTTGAGACGAAGTTTGCAGTATGACTAGTATGCCTACTTATGATGTCTAATATAACTAGCAAAGTGAGTGTTAAGACTTTTTGTAAACCCTGTATTAGAATACTCATAGATAACAGACCACGGTGTCATTCCCTTTTCGGAAACCTATCCACTGGTATTGAGTCAAAACAGTGGTGCTGCGTATCATTTCCCCTTTGGACAGGCTTATGGAGTAGAGTCAGGGGTTGATAATTTTCAGTTATCTCTCGGCAGAAGCGAAGCTGAGAAAAAAAATTAAAGTGCGCTGGCAATTTTTGATCAAAGTTACTTTAGTTAAACAACGTTTCCATCTATCCTTTTCTTGTAATCATCTGTTGTAGCCCATGCATCTATTAATCCCATTAATCCTTATAATCCTAGCCCATGTTCTCTTCCATCTTCCTAACCCTTCGTTTTTTTATTTTTTAGCTTGCAGGGAAAACCAGCAGTCGACAGTCACGTTAACGAATTCAAATGGCATAATTTCCCCTGGATATTTTCCGAAAAATGCGGTATGCAACTGGATTCTAACAGCTCCCATAGGAAGTGTGTTCAGAATATCACTCAACGTCTATGTTAACAGACAAAAGTTACCCTGCAGTGGTAATTATGTGAAGATCTACGATGGAAGCGATGTTGGCAGTGACGTTATGTTTGAACATGACTGTAGCGGGAAAAAGGATTTCTCAGGGTATTTTTTCTCTTCTGGTCGTCGCGTGTTACTGGAGGTAAAGACAGGAGCAGAGGAAAAGTCTACGGGATTGATTTTGAAATATGAAACCTTTGCTAAGCAAGGTAAACTTTAACCTAGAGGAAGGGTACTCTAATGTAGATTATTAGAGTATATGCCTCTTTTTAGGGCCTTAGTTTGCTCTCGAGCCCAGTGCTTCATAATGCTTGAGCTTACTACTTCAAAAACCATACCTCTCTGAGCAGTTCTCGCGTAAGATGGCTTGCGATAGTTATAGAGGTATGGGAGACAACGATAGTTTTACAGCACCACATCTAGAAAGAGTTGTAAAATACAACTGAGGGTAGGCCAAGAAGGATCTCGTAATCCCACTGGCAAACACCCATCTAAGACCTTAAGTGTACCTGTCATCGCCAGAGAAATTGGTCCTCCTCAAAAATCTCTCAGCTGAATCATTGTTTATGATACTCTCTGCTACCCCCCCCTTCCAAGGGGGGGGGGGTAGGTGGCAGGGCAGGGTAGGGCAGGGCAGGGCTGAAGCTGAGGCCACCACCCAAGATAGACTCTTACTAAGGGGGGAAGTAACTCTGAAGGTCGTTAAACCACTGGTAGAAGAAATTGAGGGAATCGAAGTGAGAATTCCTCGGAGAAATCGTAAGGTGAGGTGCGAGGAAACTATACAGCGTCTTTCTCATGAAAGGTGGTAGCTATTTGCTTTGAGTTTGTGCGGGATAAGGGTTAAATCCCCCTGTGAGTTTAGAGATCGATTTCCTTTAGTGTGGTAAAACGACGACAAATCAGGAAATCGTAAAATGGGAAATTTCTCAAATAGCCAGTAACAACTCAAATTAAAAAAAAGGACCAACACCTGATGTGCGAAAAACATCAGCGAGCCAGTTGCGAATGGTTTTATTTTGGCCAAACCAATTACAATGCAAGATAAGGCAAATTCAGTGCAATGCCGAATTTTTTTGCGACATTTAGTTGGAAGTTTCTATTGTTAACCGTGACATTAAATCGTGTTCCCTTTTCTAGAGCCATGTTCTATAAACAGTACCTTGGATGCTCCACTGTCGCCAACTGAACGTAACTTCACAAGCCCTTACTACCCTCATGGCTATCCCTTAAATACAACTTGTGGATGGCACATCACAGCTCCTCGGAACCACGTGGTTATGCTTTTGATAACACAACAGCTGGATCTTCGTGACAGTGTGGAAATTTTCGATGTAGATGGCGCCCAACTCATTCCCATTGATATTCCAAAGAATGAGCTTTACTCGAAGTTTCAATCTGTCTACGTAGTCTTCAAGAGCGATCAGAGGCCACGAACGTTTCTAAACCAAGAGAAGGGGATACTTGTTCGTTACTCCGCAGTAAGGAAAGGTAAAGCTTTGGCGGAGTATGAAGGGACGAAGGTGGCGGTTTGGGTTGAACCACAAAACTCTAGTGGGTCGTAAAAGTCTTGGCACGTTCTTCTAATTATTGAATTTTCCCTTTGACTTTTGTTATTTCTCCCTTCCCCCCCCCCCCCCCCCTTCCCCCCTTTCAATGTTGCTTGGTGCTAACAAAATAGTCACACATTTCAGGAAATATTGTATGGGGGGAGAGGGTAAGGGGGGACTCGAAAGTAACTTACTAGAGATGAATTGCAAGATTTCTGTTTATTATGTTGAGTGGAGGGTTGTTCCAACCTCCTTTGCCACTCATTGTAGATCTTGCAGGATCATCAATGACCTCCATTTTTGTGATAATCTGAATTATGACCGACCTTGCTGATTGTCTAACTGACCAACTAAATGACTTAATGGCTGGCTAGCTGTGTGATTAATCATTTGATGACTGTTTTTTTTTTTGTTTTATTTGATTATTTTTTCCATAGTAACCACCTGTTCTTTTGGAAACTCCTATGACGAGAACATGAATATCTTCTTCGAGGATTCTTCAGGAACAATCGAAACTCCCGGGTATCCAAGTGGTTATAATAACTCCCTGATCAACGAGTGTTCCTGGAAGATAATCGTACCCACTGATAAAGTGGTACGAATAGAATTCACATCTTATCGGCTTGGACAGTACGATTATGCTGAAATCGCTGATAGAATAAATGGGTTACTCCCAATTTCTATTTTACTTTCTGGCACAGAACCATCGTTTAAATTCTATTCAACTGGACGCGAGCTTAGTATAAAGGTGACAGCTCGTTCAGATCAAAAGAGTGGTCCAGGATTCATTGCAGACTACACTGCAGTGCCTGCGGGTGAGTCGGTCAGTCTGTTATACAACGTGTCCGTTAGTCTTTCCGTCAGTCAATCTTAGTCCATATGTCTGTCTGTTTGTTTGTAAGAAAATCGTATTGGTGATCATGTTGTCAGTCTTTCAGTCAATCAGCTACCGAGTTAAATTTGTACTGTGGTATCCAATCACTCTGGCTCTTCATGCAGGTCAATGGGTCAGTCTGACAGTCAGCCAATCAGTCAGTCTGATAGCCTGTCAGTGAGTTAGTCAGCCAGCCAAACAGGGGGTCAGTCATTTAGTGAGTTAGTTAATCAGTTTGCTAATCTGCCAGTTAGTCAGTCAGTTAGTCAGTCAGTCTGTTGGCTATACATACCGTCCGAATCTGTTTATCAGTCTGTTCGTCGGCTATTGAGTTAAATTAGGCCAATCGGTCTGTTAATCAGCCATTTCAGTCAGCTCGTTAGTCGCTCAATCGTTTTCCCAATTTGTCGTAATGAGTCAAAGTCTTAATGAATAAGTTAGAAAGTCAGTCAGTCAAGCAGGAGATGAGTCTTTCCTTGAGTTATTCCATCAATAAAGAGGCCCACCAATCAGAGAGACCTTGTAGTTTTTTTAACCCTTTCCCTCCCAAGATCTCATCGGTAATTCTCCTTACTCTCTGCCACACAATTCTCATAATGTTAGTTCTGAGAATTTGGTATTGAATCAACTATTAATAAACCCCTAGTTTATATTTCATGTTATTATCATCACTTTCCTGCTTGGTAGTGTATCGATATTTTAAGGAGAAATTATGTCTTGGTCACTAATAGGAGTTAAAAGATTATCTGACCTAGAAAGAAAACATGGTTACCTTTTTTAGTGACATCGGGAGCCTGCAATTTGGGAAAGAACTCAGTGGTAAATATGACTGGTGAAGGGCGAAGCTTCTCAACGCCGGGGTATCCTTTCATTGTGGAACAAGGAACTTGTACTTGGAACGTCATAGTGAACTCCGGCGAGTTCATAAAGCTTACATTTCGGAATATTAAGGGAATATGCGCTCAGAACTTTATAAAAGTCTTTGATGAGACAAATTCCACTCGGATTTCCCTAGGAAAGTTTTGCACAAAATACTCCGACGTAGTATACTCGCGAGGCAACAAATTAAAGGTGGAGTATACATCTCTCTCTTCCAAAAAGTTTTCTGGTGGTTTTTTCGCCACATATCAGTCCATTCAAGCAATCCCAGCTAATTACTCCGGTCAGATAACTAGATATGAATCAAGACGTATTGAAATGAAAGACTTCGCTGGCGAATTCGCCAGCTACAATTATCCGCTGCCTTATTCCAACGACGTCAAGTGCTTGTGGGAAATTGAACGGCAGGCTGGTCACGTGATCCGTTTGACGTTTCAATTCTTTGACTTACAACAATCTGAAGATTGTGAAAGCGATTACGTGAAGATCGAGCAAGGATCTTATTTTTGGAGGACTCTGATTGGAAAATTCTGTGGCTCCTCGCTCCCTGATGCCATTCTGGTGAATGATTCAAATATGTACGTGGACTTTGTGAGCGACAGCTCCGGAAAATACCCAGGATTCCATGCAAGTTACCAAATACTTCCTGATCGTAAGTATGGAAAAATTTAAGGTGCTGAGTCGCTGTTCTTTTATTTATTTTGAACTTGATGATGACGAAATGATAAGACAGATAGTTTCAACTGTCATTCCCTTTGTTAAATATATATATATTTCTTTTCTCTTCTCTTTTTCCTTTTTTCTAAGCCGCAATGGGACCATGCAAGAACCCCTTTCAAGACAACGTGATTCCTCTGACTGGAGAAAAAGGAATTATCTTTTCGCCTGTTTATCCGCGTAAATTTATCGACAGCATTACGTGCACCTGGATAATAACAGTTCCTGAGAGACATTTTGTGAAGCTGAAAATAAAGTCTTTCGATTTTCGCGATTGTTCGGAGTCCATCCTCACTATTCGCGACGGCCGAAGTTCAAGGAGTGATTTACTTAAATCTTTTTGCAGCATATCCTTTGAGAGCTCAGTGTTTTCCAGCTCTCGTCATCTTTGGGTTCAGTTCGTTGCTGTTCAAAATCGTATTGGAGCGAGCTTCTATGCTGAATTCGAGGCTGTGAATCAAGGTAGTGATTATTTACTCCCCAACATATCTACAATTTTATCATTTCATATGAATGGTACATTAACTGCGCGAGGTGAAGATATAGGATTAACTCTGATATTCATCAATATTTGTATAATAAATGTTATTTATTCTCTTCTTTTCAGTACCAGCCCCTTTCGCTTGCACTGCAAGTAACCAACGCGTCGCTTTTACGTCAGAAACAGGAAGTCTGGCCAGCTATAACTACCCTCTTCCTTACGATGACTCTGCCGAATGTGTTTGGATCATTCGCGTGGACAGTGATAACAACATTAAGCTATCCTTCGACTCCTTTAATCTGTCTCAGTCCGACGAATGTTCTGAAGATTATGTGGAGGTACGTGACGGCCAGTTTGACACCAGTGATTTGGTAGGAAAGTATTGTGGATCACAGAAACCTTCAGCAATTACTTCGGATGACTGGGAGCTTCGCGTGGCGTTCAGGTCCAGTGGAAAGACGAAATATCCCGGTTTCAAGGCAACTTTTGAAACAAAAAGTGAGTGCAAATGTTTGTAGGTGTCAATGCGATGTTTTGATGCGACATTGGGCGTTCCTCTCAGAAATCATCACTTAGCTGGGAGGGGATGCCCAATTAGACTTGGATAGGGTTTTGAAACCTTGGCGAGCAGCATCAGAAAGGCAATCAACAACAGTAGCTATAGAGGGTCAATTATTGTGCTACTTTTTGAAACATTGGTTAATTTACGTAACTGCTGATCAAAATAAATATTAAAACAACAAACTTAATTTCCACTTTTGAAAGGGGACACAATCTTCTCCATTCTGTAACACTCTAGTACCCGTTTCTTTTATTCTTGTCTCTATGGTGTTTGTCGACCCTGGCTAACTTGTACAAGGAACAAAGTAAACTTTGATTATTTTCTCCCCATGCAGAATCAACTGGAGCCATTTTAAAAATCGTGGGAATTTGCGTCGGTGCACTGGCAGCTGTATTTGGAATCACTGGAGCCTGCATAAAGTACGGCAGCTGCTGCAAGAGCGATGAAGATAGAGTTGTTCAAGGAACTTTTGACGACGAGGTAGAAGGTGTCCCTTTAAAGGAAGAATCTTCTAAAGTATAGCAGCAACTGTTATCGTCAAAGAAGTTGTGACATTCCCATTGGGGTCGCAATATTCTCGAAAGGATTTTAATTCCCCTTATTTCCTTACTTCCTTGCGTTTAATTCTTCTCTCACCTGAGGGCCAATGTTCCTGTAAAGCTTCTCTGATTCTAGAGGTTGTTTCATTCATCCATAGGCCACAAGAACACTATGTGTCAATTGATTTGGTCGACATATTGTGACTGTCGAATGGCTGCCTGATATTAATGTCTTGCAAAGGCGTCAACAGCCTTGCAGACACTTGAAAATGCTGATGAAATCCTCGCTAAAACTTGGTTACAACAGAAATCTTCCCGCTCTCAATCACCGCAGTGAGAGAGAAAAAAAATAACTTACAAAGAACTCGAAAATACCTCTCATGTAACTGGGCTCCTAGTCTGCAAATTTTTAAGGTACATTCTTATTTTTTGCACCAGAAAACTCCAGCAAATATTAGTTTGAGATATTTATTGAAGAAAAATCTCCTTCCAAAGGGTGATATCAAGTGATTCACTTGAGATTGTATGATATCAGGAGAGTAGACATGACTTCTGATTCGCTAATAACACACGATACTTAACAAGAATAAACTAACCCTATGATCTCAAATTAAATTTTTGATTGTTGATTTATGCGATGAAAACAACATCTTAAAAGTGCAACAACAACAAAGTGCTAAAAAGGCACAGCTAAGTATGTCACTGATGTTCCTACCATATTATGACGTCTACGGTGATCTATTAGAGAGATTTAGCGACGCGTCTGCGTGAAACGGCAAACGTCAGCTTTCCCTTTCACGTAAAATAGCGTGAACTATACTACTTTAGCTTCGCGTGAGCTCACGTCACTTCGGAATGGACTGGCACTAGTCAACACTAGCAATTTGCAACATTTGCAAAATGGCGGCTGAAAGACGGTAAGTACAATGTCTAATTGTTACAACTTTATTAATTGCAAACTTTAAAATGGCTTTTCCTCTTTTTGTAATGTTATTTGAAATATAACTTTGCTCGTTTATCTTAATCTCGTTTACAGGCGACAAGTTTGTAAACAACTTGAGCTTATGATAGGGTGGTGGGGGGAGGGTTCTGTAGAAAACTGACTGCAAATTAACTGTCAATGAAAATGAAAATATCACATAGCCTTAGGGGGAAATTACATAAAGTTTACCGAGACAACAAAATCCTCCGCCGCCACCACACACACACACACACACACAAGCGCTAAATAACGACCAGTTTTTAGTAATTTTATTAGTCTGCCTTCTCTTACTGTAAGGAGACCCTTAGTTCTTTACTAAACAACAAAAAGTTTCGTAGGAGAACAACTTGATACCGCAGAAGCCAATTTAGAGAGAATATTGGGAAGAAGGTTGTGTTTATAGATATAACACCGGTGGAGACGTCATTGAAGCATTTTAACATCGATGTTGGTCCTTATTCATCAAATTCTAAAATAAACTTGCGTTACAACCGAGAAGGCGTAGAGTCCAAAGCATCCTATTATTGAAGAGGCCAATTGAAATCCTGCAGCAAAAAGGCAGATTTTAGAATTACGTAGGTTGGGATTTACCCGTCGGGATTATTGATGGAGCTATATCATTACAGAGGAACCCAGGGATATGACGGCCGTTGATGCGAGGAACATAACGATCTTGAACTCAATAATGCCAAATGGAGCTCGGTCTCTCAGAAGCATAACTTGATTCACATAAGTCGCGGCTTTCAAGACAAAGACTTACTTGAAACAACAAATTAGAGCTCAGGTGTAAAGGGCGCAGGCCATAAATCCGAGCGGAAAAAACAAGGTTCTGTAACTTATAGTATGATATTAAATATATAATTTTATCGCTGCGTTCAACTTAAGCTGGGGGGGGGGGGAGACTTTAATTCTGATAATCTTTTGGATTCAGCTGGCCGTTCAGTAAAAAACGGCTTAGCTTGGCGAGCGATCTTACGAAACGAACTTGTGATTCTAACAGCTCAAGCTTGCATTTAGAAACCAAGAATTAATGATTCTAAATTATCATGACGCTTGCTTTAGTACACTCCTGATCCTCGCTCTTTCTGCAATCCGACTCATTCGAGAAATGTCGAATTTGAAAGATTGCGTCTACGTTGAGACACTCTTAAGATGAAAATCATATTACAACACGACCTCGCCCTTGTGTGGGAGACCCGCTGGCCAAATTATTTGTGCGCTGGCCGGCTCAGTGTGTTGTGTTTTTAGGCAAGACACTTCATTCTTACCGTGTCTCTCTCCACCCGGGCGTATTAACCCTTTAGCTCCCATGAGTGACCAAGACAGAATTTCTCCTTACAATATAAACACAATATCAAGCAGACTAGTGATGAGAATATAGAAAAATATGAACTAGGGGATTTTTGGTTAATAATACCAAAATTCTCTAAACTAACATCATAAGAACTATATGGCAGACAGTAAGGAGAATTACTAATGAGATCTTGGGAGTTAAAGAGTTAACGGGTAAAGGGAAGCCTAATGAAATGCGTTGGGGGGGGGGGGAGAGTAACCTTGCGTTAGACAAGCATCCCATCTAGGGGGGAGTGGTGATACTCCTAGTCCAGCGCTTCATGCCATGGAAACCTGGACAAGCCTTAGCTGGATGAGCCACTCGGCCCGAGTACAGACTTAACCTTCCTTAGTTTATTTCGCTCTTGTACTCACCGCCGGAGAGTTTTACACAAATAAATACCTTCGTTGATCTCTAAATTCTTACCTCTATTAACAGCCTCATATTTTATGACAAATCCTTTCTCGCGTCCTTGAGAATTGGAAACAAATCGCACGTCAACTTCTTCACCGGCCGACGTGGTGTCCGGAAAATTTCCGCAGTATTTACCCCTTGAGCGGGTATCGTCTGCAGTGACGTCACTAACTTCAACAAAGTCTGCGCCGCAAGGTTTTGCCAACTCAAATTTATCAAATTTCAGATTCACTCTCTTTCCTTCAGGGGCCTGAAGTTTCCAAGTGCAGTCCATGTTGTTAGGATACAGTCCGGGTATCCACGGGGAAGAAATGGTACCTGGAACAGAAGCGTTGATTATTTGGTTTTTTCCTCCAGTACAGTGGTCGGTAATCTGGCCTTTAACTGCAAAACATCAAAAAAAAAACTCAATTAAGGACCAGTTATGATTTAGCCATGGGGAGAGGAGGGTGGAGGATTTTGGGGAGAATCACATGGTTTTCAGGGGGGAACGGAGGGGAGATCAGTCGTCGTCAACAGAGTCCAAGTGGAGGACTATAGAAAACTGACCGGGGAAATCATAAGAATATCCATAGAGTCTTGGGGGAGGGGAGGGGAGGGGGGAATAAGGTAAATTTTATCGTGTTGCATCCAAAATTCTCCAACTCCCTCCCCCCCGTGCGAAAAAAATTGACCAGTACTGCGAAAAAGGCACACACCCTGTCATTCGGGCGAGAGCAGTTTGAAGGCGACTGTTGACTGTTGTCAAATTTCAACAGTTGATATATTCACTCTGATGAAGAATTTCGTTCAGGTTGTCGGAACGTGAGTCACAATCACCAATAACAGTCCCAATCAGGACTTCTCCGCGCTCGACCGATCAGACTGCATAATCAATCTTTACTCTAAGGTGAAAACATTTATGGTGAAACATTTCTGATAAAGAGGTTTGAACTCACGTTAACTGAGCCGTGAGGAAGAAATGAATACAGGCAAAATAATTACCTCTAATAAAGTCGTTGGACTACAAGGAATTGTTTAAAAATAAAGAGACCTTCACGGATTGGAAAGTTTTCGTTGAGAAAAAAATCAACGTAGTCATAGTAACACCACGACATAAAAGATACGTTAAGACAGAATCAAAAGTTAATGGTATAGGATGCAGAAGCTTGTTTTCGTTGGCTCTTGAAAAATTTTATTTCTTATCAATAAAACATCAAAGCTCGTTTCTTTCAAATATCTTCAGGAAACTGCTTTTTAAATCGTTGATATTTGCCCTAAATTCCTGTCCCGAGCGTTCACCCTTTGTCAGAGCAAATGACAAGAGGCTAACGCTCGAAATGTCAGCTCAACAAACTCTTTGTGGTGGCTGATTTACACTATCAACTCAGTTGATGGAACCAAATTATCTTATAATACCTCATCGACGCAGCACCGCAGTCTTATGTTAAAAACTTACCCCCTTTATTCAAATTATGAAAGTTTCGTCGCCCCTCACTGACGAGTGGAATACTTACAAGGTAGTGATTCGAAAGTAGCATTGAAGCCATTTTCTGCCGAGGCAAATGATCCATCAGATTTGAATGAGACCCACAATTTTCGACCGCGGAAGACTGGTAGTTCACGCTCACCACAAAACTGACCTAACAGCTGGCCATTTTGATCGCCATCTCGAATGACAACTTTATCGTCGGGGCACTGGGTTTGAAACACACGGAAGACCAATGTCATGAAGTGGCCGGCTGGGGCCTGGAGAGTCCACGAACATTCTCTGTTTGGCGGATACTTTCCTGGAAACGTCGGGGAAGTGAGGTACCCCCGTGTGAAAAGTGGGGGAATTGTTTTTCCTTGGCTGCATTTGGCGATCTCAACTAGGAGAGATATTCAAGCCTCTAGTTAACCCTAAGAGAGATTTATATCCAAATTCTCCTCACATTACCACCCCTGAATCAAACACGAAAGCCTGGGAATAAAGGCAATTATCAACAACTAAAGAAGCTGTTGTTGTTACCAAATTCTCCTTGTTAGCACCTCAGGAAATTTATGAAGAACAGTTTGGAGAATATGCATTCTGATGTTAGGGTGTAAAGGATTAAAGGCGTTTGAATTTTCTGTGAAGAGTAGAGAAGAACTAAAAACTTCAAAATATGAAAAAGGTTTTCAACTCAAAGCCAGGCTTGTACTTTAACCCTAACTGTTTGTTTCTTTGAGGAGAAAATTTTAAATAAAATCGAGAAGTCCAGAAAGTCCCTTAGGAGCCATGGAAACTTCGAGATAATATAAAATCCATGATTACTTATACAGTCAGCATTAATATTTACGAATTTCTGGTGATTTCATTGTGTGCACCAATTACTCAATTATTCTTTCAATTTCGTCATTCGTTTGTTTTGTTTTCTTGTTCTGACTTTTTTAATTGGCTCGTTTGGTTTTTTCTTTCTACTCAGATCAGTGAGAAAGTTACTTTTCGATTCTAAGAAAGCGATTATTCAACAACCCAGGTTTTCGAGTTATTACCATGCGCACTTATCACTCGGTAACTTGTGCAGCGTTAATGTGCGCATATGATGAATCAAATATGTTAATTTTACACCACACGAACATATTTTATGCAGAGACAAATCACCTGGCACTTAAATATAAAGCGCTGTTCGACTAGGTGTCACAAAAAAAAAAGTACCAATGGTAACGTTAAGTGAAAACAACCAAATTGCCTAAAGCGCTGGGAAACGCGGGCGACCAAGTCGTGATTGGTCTAAAATTTGTATCTGATTGGTCGAGAAAGTGGCGCGAGTTTTCTGGACAAATCACAGTGCGAAGTAACGCAAACCAAAACAATACCTGATTGCTTTCGACGTTCAATTGAAAATTATTCTATTTAGAATTACCTTCATCAATAACTCGGTAAAATCCACTGAATCCATCAAAGGGATCTTTTTCATTGGAAACGAAGAAAAAGTAGAGTGAATTTTCAGAAGAAATAATTGGAGCTGGCTTGTTTGATCCACAGAACTTGCCGATCAACGGACTCTCCCCGCTTGATCCGTCTCTGACAGCAATGTAATCACTCCCACATTGCGGAAATGCACCCTCTAATTGAAAGGAATCGAAGGACAACTCAATCCTATCGCCCTCTGGGGCCTTAAACAGGTAGGTGCAGTTGAGATTCACAATGTATCGGCTCGGATAAGAGGGGCTTTGGAAGATCATTGATGAGCCATTTGCGTTGAATGTGATATCGCTCTTAAAACGGCTGCAACTCTTTCGTTGTGCTAGAGATGAAAAACGGAAATGAATTATCAGATGCTCAAGGTGCTGTACATAATTGATAAGAAACGGCTTTGAAAAAGACAACTTTATGGTAGTTCATAAACCTGCACTTACCTGAAGAACTTGTTGTTTGCAAGATTACAATGAAAGCTGTGTGAAAAAATAATAAACACATTCCATTTCTAGAGCAAAACAAAATTCTTACTCGTTATTTTAGAGAGTAGCTCAGTAGGTTAGTATAGCCAATATGAGTTTAGATTCAAGTTGAAAGTATACAAAATGCTGCTGAAACCGTTTTATTTTTTATATCCAAAAGCGATGTTCGAAGTTATGACACTGACTGCGGTTTTAGCTCTCAGAGAGCATCCAACCTTTCGAAATTTGCCTGCAAAAGCGCCTGAATTTCGTTGACAGACGCCGCCATATTGAATCTTGCTAAACGGCTTGGCTACTTATCCGGGACGAAATAGTCTCGATCCTCTTTCTTCCGTCTGAAGAGAAATTTTTCGAACAATTGTCAGCCTTGCAAAAAGGCATGTCTGATCAAGATTATAAATTTTTGTTTGTTCTTTTTCTCTTTTACATCAAGTAGTTGATTTCAAAATGGCGGCCTCCAAAGTTGAATTTTTTCGAATTTTTTTAGGTTACTCTTGGCGATCTTAACACGCGGTAAATATTAAATTCTTATAAATAATGTGTAATGTAAGCGATGAAGAAAGGATGATAATTTGCATATTCAGTGAATTAGACGGTCAGGGTTCTGCTGGTACTTAGTGGAGAAGTCCGCCAACTTTCGCCACTTAACACCTCACCTCTTTCTCAACTACAAAACTAAAATAAATATTCATTTATCCAAATGTACTTTCCTTGCCCAAACAACAATGGAAAGGAAAGACAAGTGAAATTAGTCGAGTGAATATTCAAACCGGAATTTGGCTATCTATTAGTATGAATTTGTTAATGTCGCACATTTCAGGGTAAAATTTAATTGAAAACCTTTTTTTTTTACAGTATTTTATGACGTCAATTTAGCACTTCCACGAAATATATATTTTTACCAAGTGTTGTACAACTTCAAAGTTTTCGCGGAAGTGCGTACAATTACCCCCATGGCTTTTTAGAGAGAAAGATATAATGAGAACCTCGACGACAACACTCGAAGATATTAAACTGATTAAACCGCGACATGAACGAAACCGAAAAACCTCTTTGGGTCTTAATAAAACGTGGATATAACTGTAGTCTCTCGATTGCAGTTAAATTGCTTATAGAAATTACTACGAAATTACTCATTCAATAGGTAAAGAAATTGCTTATCGATAGTAAAGCGTTAATGAATTCAAAGTGGGAAATCGTAAATCGAATGTGTCGGTGAAAATGGATTGCCAATCTTCTGCTAGTCGAAATCTGGAACGAAGCTGAAAAAATTGCTCAGATCAATTTTGTCAACGTACTATTTTTAACTGGAGTGAATAACAACTAAGCTTGCCGGAATCTTCACAAATGTTGACTGATTCTTCTGTGTATTAGCCGAGGGAACTGGCCCATATTCTGAAAAGTTTCGGTAAAGATTTCTCTTCTTGCTCAACCAGTTTTAAAAGTTTTAGAACAGGCCTTGGGTATCAGGGTATTTATATTCTGTACTTTACGTCGATATATTAAGACTGTGACTTGTGTGATTGTTTACACTTTGGCCACGGTCAAACAAGTAGCAATCCTGTGTTGTACGCAGAGCACTACGGTGTCCAATGTAATAATAAAGCACTCACCACATAAAGAGGCCAGGAAATTTACAACTGTTTTGGTTTTCATCG
This sequence comes from Pocillopora verrucosa, assembly GCF_036669915.1. Classification (NCBI taxonomy): domain Eukaryota; kingdom Metazoa; phylum Cnidaria; class Anthozoa; order Scleractinia; family Pocilloporidae; genus Pocillopora; species Pocillopora verrucosa. The sequence goes on from NC_089325.1 coordinate 12,506,680, forward strand.
TTGCGCAAACGACGATAGGATCGCGGTTTCAATCAGGAGCTTCAAAATATCAATCACGCATCTTTAGTATTAACGCGTTCCGCATCATCAATTTTTCAAGCACTCGGTGCGTGTTTTACATATTTTGAATAATCTTTTTGTTCGTGTTCCGTATATTTGACGCTTATTAAGATCACTAAAGCCACTTTAGTTCTATTGTTAGTTCATTACAAAATAACAACATAACCAGTAAACTTGCGTTGCTTTGTACCCCTATTGTTAAAAGAAAAGCGACTCGATTGTAGTAAATAACTTTCTTCTAAAAGCTCTCCCCAGGAGGGAGGGGAGGGGGGGACCTCTCATTTGCAGAGAATGCGATATAGTTTATAAATATAAAATATGCAAAAGGCGCCAAAGAATATTTAGTTCCAGATAAAGCTCGCTATAGACTATGTTATCTTGTGTAAAAAGTTCAATAATCTTTTTAAGGACCTCTTTAAGGAGGACCCAACTCTCTTTTCCCCGACCAAAACGCTAAGCCATCGCGCAATTTAATTTAGGTAGAACAAACATCTGATGCGGTTTTGACGACTTCGTCCAGCGCGTGACAGCTTCGTCTTTTGACGGATTTCCGCGCATTCATACTAATATATTTAATGTCTCCGCTACCCTCCCACGCGGCCAGCTCAGTGCGCCGGCTAAAAACATGCAATTATCCATTTATTTTTTTCAGTGAGATTCTTTAAAACTACATTGTCTGGATCGGGAGAGAAAAATTTGCTTTATTATAATGAATAATAATATGCAACTATCTGCGAGCCGCTTTGGATAGTGCGACTCCCGTATCATATATATTTACAGAAAATATTTACAACAAAATATGCAACCAATTTCAGGTTATTCAAACTACAAATGTACTCATTTGTCGTTTCAGGGTAAGCCAGTCCTTTTATGAGTGCGAGTTATTTTGAGAGGAAAATTTTCCCTCAGTTTCAAATACTGGTTTTTGGCAGTTCACACCTCCTGTTTGATTCAAGATAAGCGCGCGGTATTTTGGTGCAGACAGATTTAAAAATGTCTCAATCGTTATCTGCATCGAAGAACGATATTCCTTTGTACGAGATCGTTTGCATTAACCATAATCAAGAAAGTCTTTATGAGTGTTCTTTGCGCTCCAGCCAGAAGAAATTAAGCGTTGTTTGGATGGGAAAGATTTGTGCTCCTGAACCCACCAACTGAGCGTATTACTAATTGCTTGCAAGATATATAATCCTAAATTTTTTAACCTGCTTGTGACATTGGGAAGCCGACCGTAATTTGTTATTGGCGATTTTTAATTGGTCCGCTTTATCGTTTACTCCGCAACAGGCGTGAGATTTTCCCGCGAAAAAGTGCCATGTGACTGCGATTGTTTCCTCTCATTTCTGTCGCACGACGTCCATTGCGATGTGAGCAATTCCTGCTCTGATAATGACTCCTTACGTGTGTCTGAATTCTCCATTACAGGAGAGAACTGAAGGTCTATGTGTTCCCCGGATGAGGAAGCCGTGCCACCTGTGCAGTTCTGCTCGTTTTCTTGGTTTTCACAGCCAGGTGTCAAAGTATTTTCTTCGTCCGAATTTCTTTGTTTTCGTTTAAGGTAAAGAGTTAATATTAACAAAATCATCATCAAACCAAGCATAGTTGACACACCTGTGATGACCAGTATCAAAGGAGGAGAGTCTGGGTTAGAAAAACAAACAGAAATAAATCAGTAAATTCGAAATGTTTCCTCGTTGTAAAACTTTGACTTGACTTAGCGAGTCGTCTGGCCTCTTCGACTACAAATCATGCAAATAGTGACAAAAGGCTCTGAAATCAATATTATGGGGGTATTAGGGACTTAATCAAAGCACGAAGCAGCATTAACAATAAGATTCAAAGGTGAATCATACTCCAGAAACCATACAAATTTTATCTCTCCGTGTGACGTCAAAGGTAAGTGGCCAGGCTGCGAAGCAGGATCTCAAAATGGCGACTTTCATAGTCGAATTTTTAGCACATTTAAAAACGATTTCCAGGAGGTTTAGTTTATCATTGGAAAACGAAAACACCTTAAGTGACATAATTTTCAGGATATTTTTGTCATGTCTCACTATATATGCACAGTTCCATAGGCGCGTTGGGCACCTTTTGCCGGGCGCACGACTCCGTAATGAAATTTAACTTGTTGTGTTACTGGACTGGAATCTTCAGTTTTCGATCACTCGCAACGCCAGTGCATTACAAATTTGTCAAGACGAAGATGAAATTTTTATGGTTTCTTGTTTTTACTCCTTCAATGCACAGAACAATATCCCAGCGCGTACGACAGTCGAGAGCCCGACAGCAGTGTAATAATAGTCCATTTTACTGCGTGCTTGGTTGCCAAGCCTTTGAACAGGAGTGAGGTAAAGGGTGACCTTGTTATGATACAAACCTTGCTGCTTTTCAGATGTAAATTACTTTGTTATCATACTTATTAGATACTGATCTCTATCACGACATGGTCACCTTTAGTCTCACTCCAAATCAAAGGCTTGGCAATTAAGTACACAATTGTAAAATGGCTTATTCCTTTGATGGTTATTCAACGCAGCTTTCGTTTGTAATGCTGTAATGCTGAAGGGAGCACAAGCAAAGCCACCTTTGAAGTATCCATAATTGAAACAGCGCTTTCATTTCCCAAAGACATTTATGACCTCTTCAACTATAACACACTTTTAAAACTACAACTGTGGTCTGAAATAAGTTACCCTTTGCGTCAGGAATGGGAATTTATTCCCATCTCTTCTAGGACAACACCTGCAGTATAAACTAGACTTACCTTTAACAGCTATATATTTCGCTTTGAACTTCACAGATCTGTACGGGTTTGCCTTAAATCTCACCCACATTTCGTTACTAGTGGTAGAGATCTTCTCAGGTGTTGCGTGGCCACAGAACAAACCGAGCCGCTTACTGTCACGGTGGACTCCGTCACGCACCTCTAAATAAGGAACCTCCTGATTGGCTAAACACGGAGGGGAATCTCCCAGATCAAAGAACTCAAATTCGAGATTGATAGAGTGTCTCTTCTTGACGGAAATGTACCAAGTGCATTGGATGTCATCCATGAAGGATTCAGGATATCCTGGGCTCGAAAGCTCACCTCTCTGTTCACTGATCTCAATTCTATCATTCTCGTCCGTTGTGCAGTTCGGCGAGCAGCCTTCAGTACTCTTCCTCACTGAAAATATGAGAGAAATTTGTTGAGAAAAAGAGTCCTGGTAAGATTACGAACTTGGAAACAGAGACCATGAGCTCAGTTCACTACCTCTTGCTTGGATATTACATCATGAAAAAGAAATCGATGGTATTCTAATTTTTGTAAATGTTAGTTTGAGTGTATTTCTATAGTTAAAGTGGTTACATTTCTATCTGAACGATAAAAGAGGTCGTCATTCCCCAGCTCAATGTTTTGAAAAAACTTACACCACAAAATGAGGATTCCTCAGGAAAATTATGGCAAAAGCAAAGCAATTTTTCACCATTCCAAACTTTCATTCAGAATAACAAATTTCTCTTATCTTTTTTTCTTTTTTTCACCAGATCCAAGAGAAGTTAATCTTCAATGCTTAAAGTTAAAGAGTATTATGCAATCTGTTGTTTGAAGAACGGTTACTCATCTTGTGTGTTTGGATTTTTATTACTCTGTTCACAGTTATGAAGTCGATTGCATACTTTCGTGCCTCGGCTTATCTCTGAGAGTCACGTTATCACGAGTCTTCTGACTCTGTTGGTGTGAAGGCATGGATGTATTGGTCGGTGAGCGCTACTAGCTCTCTACGGTTGTTGATTGGAGAGGGGGGGGGATCTCGTACCTGTCTTTTCGTGTGTCAATACGGGTATGTCCTTCGCATGAAAATGAATGTGGTACGGGTACGTTGTTTGAGGAAGTTGATGTGTGTTGCGCGTATGATCGCATTTTGGGTCACTAGTTATGTCCTACTTTATTGAGAGCTTTGCTTTCAGATCTCCTGCTGTTCTGCTCCTCTCTTTCCTAGGTTAATTCATGGTCAGCTATACGACACCTTTCCTCACTCCTTCCATCTTCTCCTCACCTTTTTTCACAAGGATTCAAGAGAAGTAATCTTCAATGCTTAAAGTTAAAGAGTTCTTAGACAATCCTGTTGCTTTGAAGAACTTCAGATTCAGACAAGTAGTAAAAATCTAAGGATATGTGATTGAGAAGATGGGGGGGGGGATAGTCGGGACGAAATCTGAACTCCCGCCCCCGGATCCCTCCTTTATTTCGCCCAGCCGAGTTGTCAGCCGAGTACATTGCACCCAGGATGATCAGTGCATCAAAAGGCCCTCCCGTTTCTCAAAAGCGCTAGTAGTTACGAGGTTTACCCCCACCGCCCACCCTCCCACCCCCCCCCCCCCCCCCCCCAAAAAAAAAGCGACAAAACAGCAAATCCAAAACAACAACAACAAGGTTGGCTAGCATTCCTTACTTTTAGATCCTAAGATTTGGTTCAGATCCGTAGACCTTTTTTTTACCCGAAACTTTCGTTTTTTTTTGATTGAAAAGGCACGTCTGAGGACCATTTTATGTCTTCAGACCAGACCATTCTCGTTTCTAAGATAATACCATGTCCTGATGTGATCGGGAATAAATAGAGAGAACAATTTCTGGGTTTGCCCGATTCCCTACCCCTCACCCCTTGCCCGACTTAGCCCCAAACGCGTAACCTGAAGCCGCCCGCCTGGCAAGATTTTGATGCGATCATTGATTAGATAACAGCTGCCACTTAGACACAGCAGTACACGATTTTTAATTAAATAGCATCATCAAGTTCGCTCCTCTCAATTAATTGAAGAATAACCAATTCCATTTAAGTCATTATTGAGTCAAAAATTATCATCAGGATTAGAATAAAACATTTAACGACTTAACTTTGAGATGAATATTATGATAAATAGCTCAATGATTCCTGTTGACACCACCTAAAGTTTAGGCGCCCAAAAAGGCCAAAATTTGACTGGGAACAAAGAGCAATTGGATTCTACTTACACGACGAATGTCATCAAAACAGTACGATTTCAACTGGTCAACCTGTTTTATTGTTTTAAAACGAGTTAGATTGAAAAACATATGAAAATAATTTGCAGCTTGGATCGGCCAATGCGACAGAATAATATTTCTGTCCGTTCACCGGCGCTAGATCAAGTTTTTTTGTAGGACAAGGCAGAGTGATTCCTATTAAAGTTTATTTGGCTTTTTTTAACAAAAGGTTAGAGATATTAACGTCAGTTTAAAACATTTCTTTGACTTTTTGACGTAAATCTAATAAACCATGAGTCAAGTCTGACAGAATTTAAAGTGAGTGGAGTCTCGACTGTCTTTAGATTATTACAGAGGAATGACTACATTTAACCTTTAAAAGTGCCTTACAAACCTCAAACATCCACGAAGAAAGGGTGAATATTATCGATATTTTTTGATACTGTTCATGGCATAGCGGAAACATTCCCCAAAGTAAAAAATATGTTTTAACCAGTGACTTTCAGTGTACTTCATTCTTGCCAATTTTATTTTGTTGAGAGGCTGTATTTGTTTATACGTTCGGCGAACGCACGCAAGTGAGCCACTTTGGGGGAAATGAGCTAATAATCTGCGTTGTTTCCTGTCTCGAATCCCTTTGAAACATTTGTAGACCACAAATTATCACATAAGCTATGAACGACTAGGAGGATTCTACTCGTTCAATCACGAGGCGAGTTACATAATATCACAAATGCCCCAGCCGAACTCGAGAAAATGCTCGCCTTGGTTTGACTGAGAAGTGACACTTGAGTTCGGTTTAAAAAGGAAGCTGACAACACACTGGTTTCTGTTCTGTCTTCATATTCAAAGACAGCCGGGCCTTGAAACGAAATTAGTGCGTCGTTGTCTAAATCCTTTGTTTGCCCACGAAAATACCAAGAACATTAGCTTAACTAGGCCAGCACAAAGTGTGCGGTTACTCGCAACAATGAAACGGGTCTCGGTTGAGCGACAAAGAATGGCTTCTAATCGGTCTCAGCAGATTGGAAATTATGTCAGACTGAAGGAACTTTTCTACCTGAGAACGGTGCAAGTTTAAGTCACGTCACACTCAAAACGAAGTAAAATTATGAACAGCTTGAAGTACTTACGTAAAACAATCGCCAGGAGAACAAGAGAGAAAGGAGAATCCATGCCAAGGAATTAGTTATTCTGGAGAACTGCGGTTTGAAGACTCCGTAAAAATCATATGGCACCAATATTGTGCTTTCACAGACTTGAGGTGACACAGAAGGTCACAGAAACTCGATACTCATCCATGTCGGCCAAAACGTAAATGAAGTCTAAAAATAACTGCTTTACCAAGACAACAAATCAAGGTCAGATTGTTGCCAGACCACCACCGAGCGCCAGACAAGTGTAAGGGTTGTGATTATGTTCAAGTTGATGTTTACAAAGTAGGGCTCCAAAGTAAACATGACTTTTTTTCGAAATTCAGGATTTTGAGGAGTTTTTAGGAAAACACACACCTCTGATGATCAATCACCCATATGTAAAATATTTTTTTCAGTTTCGATTTCCGACCAAACGATAAGTGAGAGGCGATACAAAAAATGATTCGGTTTTTGACCTCAATTTACAAGTAAAAGTTTTCATCGAATTTTTCTCTGTTATCGATCTAGGGTCTTACGGCGGATATTTGCGGTTGGGTCATTGGGTTTTTGCGATCAAAGCTCTTTAATTTTCAAGGATTTTCTGATTGAATTTTGTAGCTAATGGCACGGAGAATAAAACTTAAACATGCTGAACTTATACAATCCAAGCTTCTAAAAACAAACGTTTCAACTAAACATCTCATTTTTGTGAGGGGACTGTTTAGTCTTCTCATGGGAATTCATAATCGTTTCAGAGATCTATCCATTCTGTCTACATGTCTTTCCTGGGCGTGCCTGGTAATGTTGCCTTCTGGAGCTTTCGGCGAAAACTGGGCAATAAAATCCTTGTGGCAAAGGAAACACTGAGCAATCTAGGGAATCTGAAACATTCCCACAATAATTGTTCTCTAGCGTGTTTTTGCTGTCTTAACCTAAATAAACATATTATTCACCTCGAAAGGCCGTTTGGAGTGCTGACATTTCTGTTGTCACTCTTCCGATGAAAGAGGGCAACGGACCTGCGGAAGATTCGATATGAATGGTTTCTTGGATATCGGTGGATAACATTTTGCCGAAAGCTACATCCCTGAGAAGCGACCGGTTGGATTGGAAGCCCTTTTCGGATGAAAAGTACATTACATATCAATTCTGATTAGTTAAGGGGGAAGTCCGACATTTGGTCTCCATGGGCAATGTGTTTTAAACAGGACAGGCGAGAAAAAATGCTGACAGATTTTACGAACAATCAATTGTTCATGCATTGACATAACCGCAAGGAAAATTAACATCTCGTTCACCAGTGACAGGACAGATTCCTTTAGATATTTCATCTTCAAAACCAGAAGGTAAAAGATTTTGACATTCACAGCACTACCGCTGTCTGAAATGAATGCGTATCGGGGACTTGTCATTAGTATAAGGCCGGAAGGGGGGGGGGGGGGAAGGTAGGATTTTGGTAGTGTTACGGCAAAATTTACCTGATACCTCCCTCGGGCTCTGTAATATTTATGATTCCCCTTTCCCCCAAACCCCATCCCATAAAAAAACCGTGTATCATTCATATTTAAAATAATTTTACAATGTAAAATATACTAAAGTTCACGTGGCAACCAGGTGGACAATCAGACATGGTTTGATGCTACTCTGGTTTAAAGATTTAATGAATGTAACCGAGAAGTTACGATTCATAGACCCAATGTTTTCGACACTCCTGTCTAGTGCCTCTAATTTTACACTGATTACCGTGCACGTGAAGCAGAAAAAACTTTTCAGTTTGAATCAGGAGCCCATTACTTAACACCGACTCACAAAACATGTTTCATGAATTAATCGTTTGCTTGAGACGCCTTTGTTCACACGAATCTTTACTCGAACTATCGCAAGAAGCCTTGCCTCTCTCTGCTGTTTTTCCTTCGATATTTTAACGAGTAAAGTTAGAAATTAACCACGCGCTAATCTTGATTGGTCGATGTGCTCTCGTGGAGAGTCTTAGTTCACGGTAAATTCAAACTAAAAATTGACTTGTCTGTGAAAATGCTGTGACAAAAGTACAGGGCAGTTGAAGGCTCCTTTAACGTTATTCTGACCCTCTTGTAGCAGAATATAAACATCATTATAGCATGAGACAATTATCTGTGAAACATCAAATACACCCTATGTTTCCCGTTTACGCCGTTTCAATCCTTCCATTAAAATAAACTCAACAGCTCTTAATTCTTGTCCAGTGCCATCCTCTTTGATTTTCTCGCCTTTTTCCGCTCACTATTTTCCTGCATTTTACACCTTTGTTCCTCGCAGGCGCTCACGTTTTCCCGCCTTATTCTCTTGTCACCAGTGTCCATCCGCGTTTTATCCAGGACGGGAATTTCCGCGTTTCCTTGGGAAGAACTAAATTACTATCTGTAACTGTGTCACTGTGTAACGATGCTTTACTCCGATTTTCTATGGGTGTAGCAGGAGAAACCTTGATTGTTATTCCCGGCCTGGTTTTATAGACTTTGACGCGGGTTGATGAAAGAGAGTTTCTCCTTTTTATTGCCGAAGCCACAACACCAACTAGAATTAAAATGAAAACTACGACGGCCGATGCCACAAGAAAAGAAACAGCTGATAGACCTGGAGCAAAGATAAAAAATGAAACATTCACATCAGGCCATGCTTAGATGACCCTTTTAGATATTCTCAAAGGTGAAGTACACCTTAGAGCATTACGTTTAAGGGCCGATCTTTATTTATCGCCTGAGAGGGGTCTCAGGATTTTGGTTGTGTCACCATTGAATGCGGAAAAGGCAAAAGCGCAAACGCTTCTGGGTCGTATTGATTTTTTTGTAGGCTACGTACGATTTTCTTAAACGCGAACCTGTGTCTAATGCTTTCTAGCAAACTTCGAGGTAAAAAATGGTGGAAAGTTATATGACTGCTCCACCGAAAAAATCCGCTTCGACCAAGGCTTGTTAGGTCATAACCGCCTGCCGCCTGCCCGCCGTCTCAGGTGGGATATGATTGAGTGAACTTACCATTCGAAGTATCATATGTGGTATATGACATCTTAAAGCCTCGCTTCTCCACAGACCCATCTGAACGGAAGTGAATCCACATGTGATTTCCGGTTGAGAGGACGTCATTAGGTATTCTGCTACCACAAAACGTTCCAATAACTGGACTATTTGAGTATTTCCCGTCCCGAACCGACACAAAATCGTAATCTTGGCAAGCAGGACTGGCGTTTTGAAGATCAAATGTTAGAAAAGAAAGCTTTATCCTCTTCTCTTGAAGAGAAATAACCCATGTACAGGTTAGATTTCCGGGATAGGCTTCAGAAGTGTCGTAATCAGGGCTACAAAATGTGTCAGATGATTTAGTCAAAAATATGTTATTGTTCAGATTTGAAGTTTTGTTTCTGGAGCATCTTGTTTCTGTAAGAAGAGGATAAAACTATTCATTGTTTGAATCTGTTAGTATTTGAGCAACTTCGCACCCACCCCTCCCCTAATCCAGCATTAACTCTAACTTGTTATCATTTGACCATTCTTGGGTTCAGGGAGGGGTGGGTGCGCATTCCATTAATTTCGGACTGTAGTACATTTACGTAGACAGTTCATGTAGATAGGATGACAGAGGCCTTGAGGAACCGGTACCATCAGGTATTTGACTTGTTTGTTTGCATTGTTCGTTATTTAGACCTCGAAAACTATCCTCCAGTTTAAACAAAGCACAAAAAAAACATAAACACGAGAACAATGAAAATGTTTAAGAAGTAATGATTTATGACCCGTTTAGTTTTCAATAAGTCGTTGCGGAGTGTTAACATCCTCTATATGATGAGCTGAATTATACACGTATTTTGACTGGTTCTTGCTTTTGATCCATTGCATAGAGGATAGACGCAAGGATAACGTTACTATTAATTTTTTTTCCCACCAATTCTTCGTTATCACATAAAACAAATTGAATCCATGTTTCCGTGGGTCTGTACAGTAATAAATCACAGACGACTAATAAATGTGGTAAGGATCTGTTTTGTTCCTGCCTTATTTTGATGTCATATGTGATCAATTACTGAACAGACCTAAGGCAGCATAAAATCTATTTGGTATTAAAGTATTTAACAAACAATTATTTTCAACTCACCGCTTAAAACAAAGATGCGTAACAGGTTAAAGAAATCTGTGAAAAAAAGTTTTATATCAAAATGACTCATAAAATCTACCAGTTTATAAATTTAGTGATTGAAAGCATATGAAGTGAGTCGAAGAAATAGGATGGAGCGAGGTGCTCATATTCTCATAAATCTATCAAGATGCTAACGCACTGGTAGCCAACAGAAGAGGTTCCTTTTTGTGTGTGTTTACAGTCGGTATGAATTTAGTGCAAAGCAAGCGCAAAGGATGGATGTACGAATGAGGGACGCCACACAAGTTTTCAAGCTTCTCTTCTCGCTTTGACCCACGCTTCGTGTACGTCTCGCTCTTTTTTCCGCTCGCCTGGGAAACGATGTACTGGAGATAAATGTGTGGTGGCCTTTCTAGACTCGGTGAATCAATTATTGATCACCAAAGTACTCGCGAAATGATTGTTATAACAGTTTTAACGACCTCCAATTTTTTTTTTTTTTCACCGATTTTAATTGAAAGAAAATCAACTTGGTCCATCATTAGTAGCTTTGCGATATAAATTAAGGGATCAAGTTTTTAATTAAAAGACTGATCACTGAGTTCTTAACACTGATTTTGTGTACGTACCGAATTGAAGTTTAAACGGAGGAGTACATCCGGTCATGTATTGAAATGCTGTGCGGATGTCACGGTACTTTTTTAACAGGATTAGAAGCTATTACCGTTATTCCTCACAATTCGGTCACGATCGTATGGAACCCTGGTTTTACAGCTAACAGAAATTAAGCCTGTTTCTTACTTTGAAACACACTCGAGCTGATTGAAGTTTAACAACTTAAAGCCGAGAGCAAGTGGCGAATATTTCCAGGAAAATATCATTTTGTGGAAAGGTAGTCATATATAATTGGCGGCCAGAGAGTGAAAGTCCGCACGAGAACTGATTAGTTTGAAATGTTGAATTATCATCACTGATGATTTCACAATCGAGGTCCACAAAATGCCAAAAGGACTGAATATACAAAGACACAATATTATACTCACGAACAAGCCTGAGAAGAAATGATCTTTCTAACCAGGTCGCCATTTGAACGTCTCCCAGCCGTTTAACCCAATTCAGCTGCAGGAACGATAATTATTTCCAATAAACACAAGGTCAATATATGCAGACTTGGAGTAAAGGAATAAACAGTTATTTCTTAATTTTTTTAGAACAAAAGAATCCAGTAATTATCTTGGAAAAACGATCCGACCATAACAAAAAGAAACTAATCAAAGCAGGCTGAACGCGTTCGAAAAGGATTATCAAGGGCACATTTCTGACAATGACTCATTGTAGGTGTCAGAGAATGGTTCACAACGGATTTAAGTCCTGTGGTTATTTCGGCAACCATCATTGTAGGCTTTCTTTGTTGAAGCCGATATTTGGTTGTCGTAGTTACTCGAATGGATGTTGGGATGTCAGATACGCCGTTAAAAAACACTCCTTTTTGAGCAGGTGTGCTGTGACTGTTAAATGTTCTAGAAAAATGATGACAGCTTTGTTTTGTTTTGTTTTTTTTCTTTGCTCAGTAAGGTTATATTTTTAATTGCTATCAGTTCTAAAACATTTTACTACTCAAGTTCATTTTCGCAAGTTTCGACTAAAGAAGGTTGGCCCATCTTAAGTTCAGTTGCAATCCTTAGATAACTATGAGAGCGAAAGGTTTTCTCAATTATCAATTTCTGATTCTTAAGCTTCCGTTATATCGCTCTAAAATCACAATTACAGGGTATTGCTTCAAGATTTATTCATTTTCAACTAGCAATCAGGCACTGACCGGAGACCAGGGAAATGTAAGATGGCGTTTGGCCAGGAAGGAAGACTGAAAATCAACAGACGTTAGCAAAATTTCACTCTTAGCCACGAGCACACGAGTATTATTGACTTAAGAAGACACATCTTGCTGATAAATGATATTCTGTTAATTTAGACAGCTTTTACTGCATCAATAAATTATGATTCACTTCTGAGTTTATTTTTATAACTATTACCATTCCTCTCATTTCGATTCTTACCTTTAACGAAGCCGACGTTGTTACGACAAAAGGTTCTCATGAGGTAATGATAGCCTTTAAACTTTTTTCTTCACCACATTACTACTTTCGTGCAGTCAGGCAATACATTAGCAGCTAAAAAGCATTTTTCATTCTAGAAAAACCCAACGCCAGGTGAGAGGCAGATTTTGTGGCCTTAAAATGGGATTTTTATCCGCTTTTACGTGTAAGACCTCAGGCAATATTCTCTAATGGATCGGCGCTCTGTAAATTGGAGGCATATGTTTTCCATTTCCATTAAATAACACAGTACCGAGAGTATTCTTAGCACAAAGTAATACGCTCAGCTACATTTATAACTTGTCAAGATCCCATTTTGGTTTTTCAAAAAAAGGATGTTACTTAATAGTTTTATTTAAGCCTTGCAGTAGACAATTACTTTGTCTCATTTGTCAGCCGAACATTACATAGACATCTTGAGGTAAAGCATTTGAGATGTTACAATGATTTGGGATAAATCGATTAAAAATATAACCTAAAATTGGGCGGACATGAGAGCTTCGAAAATCAGCTTTAGATTCATCCAGGGAACAGTTTTAATCTTCCGTAAGCCTTGGTCTATCATAAAGACATTTTACAGGGATTTAGAGTAATTGCTGAAAATTATAAAAGATTTTAAATTTTATAAATTGCACTTTCCTGTTACAAGAAAATGTAAACAAAAACGGGAATTTACAGCAAAGATGCACCGATCTAAATTGCTTGCAAATGGCTTACGAAATACCAACATTTAGCAAGTTCTAGATAAATACAATTTATCCAAAATATAATTTTACAGCAGGTGCTAAAGAAAGCATCGCGAGATGGAAAAAAACGATAATTCAGTTTCTTTGTATATGCTAGAGGGCATTTTAGAGCGTTTGCAGTAAGCATCTGACCGATAGAGGTTTTATTTAAGATTTTAGAACCTTGCGATGTCATTCTTAGCTTTTCCTTACCGTTGCATTAATAGAAAGTATGAATCACTCGAACATCACATTCGTGTCAGCGGCGTTTCGTGGTGTGACGTCAACGCCGTATGACGCTCCGCTCCATTACGAAGAGATCCAATCAGATGACGCCACGTGGATTCTGACGTCAGCGTTTATTATTTTTACCATGCAGTCGGGGTTTGGTCTCCTCGAAGCAGGCATGGTATCCAAGAAAAATGAAACGAACATCATGGTAAAAAACGCTGTTGATGTCATTTACGGCGGCTTCGCTTATTGGCTGTTTGGATTCGGTCTCAGTTTTGGCCGGGATGAGGGAACGACAGCTTTCAACGGCTGTGGTAAATTTTTCACCGACGCAGATGATGACGAAATGGGTCACGTGTTCGCCAAGTATTTCTTCCATTTGTCATTTTCCACAACTGCGACCACAATCGTCTCAGGGGCGATGGCGGAGCGAGTCGAGCTTAAAGCCTACATTTTGTTCTCGTTCATCAACACCTTGACGTATTCTTTACCAGCACATTGGATGTGGGAACCGAAAGGCTGGCTTTATGAGCTTGACGCCGTAGATGTGGCTGGTTGCGGTCCGGTACATCTGGTCGGCGGCTTTAGTGGTTTGGTAGCCACGCTCTACCTTAAGCCTCGCTTGGGAAAGTTTGACGAAAATAATCGCCCCAGGCCTAACATAATGGCTTCTCCGACCAATGCTATGCTTGGGACGTTTATGCTGTGGTGGGGGTGGCTTGGGTTCAACTGTGGAAGCACGTTTGGGATCACAGGAGGAAAGTGGAAGCTTGCATCCAGGTCAGTGACATATACATCCCTTTCGTTACGTCTCTGGTTCGTATAGTAATAGAATAGGTAAAGCGTGACGCATTTAATACATCCGCTACGATCGAATCGTATAAAAGATACCTTGGTGGAGACCACGTTTTGTGTCCTACATGTGAATAGAGCAGAGAGGGCAATTTGTAATTTGTTCTGTCTTTGGCTTTTGTGGTGCACGTGCGCACCATGTGATGATATGCTTTCCTTTTTTTCTTTGCCACGGTCAAGTGCCAAAGGCCTTTAGGAACTTTTAACCATGAAAAAAGTCTTTGTTATTTGCAGAGCTGCCGTCGTTACGCTCAACGGTGCAATCGGTGGAGGAATTTTTGCAACAGGGTTTAGGTGAGAAAAGTGATTTTGCAGATGATAGATGCTGACAAACAAACCATCCCTCTTGATGACTAGCAACATTTTTTACCAATCTGATCGTTCAGATTGGCTACCAGCACGCAACTAATCCTAGCTGTATTTCATGCCTATAGATGATTATATATATATATATATATATATATATATATATATATATATGTATATATATGCATGCGTTGGAACTGCTAAACCAACAACAAAATTTAATCACGTCAGGAAACGATTTTAGGATTCAATGTCTGCATGATAGAGAAGGATTATCAAAGCCTCGTCTTGCGTTATCCGCCTTAGTGTACGGCTTCAACAGCTGAAAACAGCTTCCGCCTCGATAATTCTCGAAATCATGCTCAACCTCATCCAATTATGATTATTAAATGGCTAATCACATGCTAACACTGTCTAGGCATGTTTTCTTTTTCTCTTTAGCTATCTGAAATATAAGAACAAGCTCTTTATTGATGTTTTTGTAACTGGCATTATTTCTGGACTCGTTAGCATTACAGGTGAGAACAAAAACAAAATTGGGGATCAGTATCAGCATCCGAGCAACAGCGCACCAACCTACCCATCCCCTAACCCAACATCAGTCAACGGATAACAAGTCAGGGTTAGGGGAAGGGTAGGTGAGCAAAATTTCAATCAAGACTAAGGGGTGGTGGGTGAGTGTAGAGCGCTCATCCTCATGACCATCTTTTGTTTTATCTTGTCATAGTAAATAATTATGATAATTCTGTAAGGTTAGTCTTATTGGTGTGCCACGACCCACCCCCCCCCCCCTTGCTTTACCCCTGTCCTAACAAAGATGTAAATGGAGTGTAATACTGAGTGAAAGGTGACAAATTGTGGTATTTTCATATGCTTGGTAGGCAATATATCTCTATTTGTATTTTATTTTCCATATTTCATTTCTTAGCCATTTGTCCTGTTGTAACGCCATGGGAAAGTGTACTGATCGGCTTCATTGGAGGCGCGTTTGGTTGTTTTGGCAACATCCTCCTCGAACGCATGTGCATTGATGATCCGGTACATTGTATTTCAACACACGGCATCACTGGCCTATGGGGGATCGTAGTGGTGGGACTTGTTGTGGAGAGGGACCCATTGATGTCCAAGCACTATGGTGTTTTTAAGGGAGGCAGTTGGAGAGTCCTGGGTGTTCAAATACTTACCGCTGTCACCATTGCATCGTGGACACTAATCACTACATTTTTAGAGCTTTATGCTATTGATAAGTTGACCTGTTTGCGCATGTCAGGTGAGAAGGAGCTCGATGGTGCTGACAAATGGGAACATGGGATCTTTGCAAACGAAGGCGATGATTTCTCATGTCTGACGTTTGAAAGAGACAGACTTTTTTCTGAAGAGGATACCGTGCGATTGCCTAATTCTTCCTCTCAGCACAGTGGCATCCAGAGTCAAGAATCGGCGGTCGAAAAAGTTTAAAAGAGGCCACCATTATGCTAGACGAAAGGTCGTGAATATGTCTTGGAGTTTCTCAAAGCTTTGACTGTTAATTGTTGACTAATCAGCGCATACTTTTTGATAAACTGTTTTTTGTTTTGTTTTAATATTTGAATGTGACATTTCTGTGGCGAGCAATTAACTAGGTAATTTTTAATAAACGCTTGAAGTAGAAGTGTAACTAGGTCTCAACCCGTTTTAATTTCAAAAAGGCGTTCTGGTATTAAAACCTTTTCGTAAATGCAAGCTTTCAGATTTCAATCGAGACCTTTCAAACTAAGATGTACACATAGTATAAACGAGCTAATGAGGACTCAAAGAAAGTCATGTCACCAAATTTAATTGGTCGAATATTTGGCGCGTAATTTTTTAACTGATTACAATTACAGAGCGTCGAGAAATTAAACCGATACAATTCCGAATTACCTTTGATTATACCGCCTTATAATAAGATGATAATAATAATAATAGTAATGTTATTAATCCAGGAAGTTCACATCACCAAAGGTGTCATTCAGTGAGACCCTGCCCACCCACCTACAAAGAAGCGTTTGGGACAAGCTGCCCCCATATATGTAATCAATAGGGTTATCCATCCCAATAAGGCGTTGGTCCAAGGCTTTCATTAGGAGAAATGGGTGAGGTTCAGCTCCAAATATCACAAACCAAAACGAAATTCATATTGAGCTTCTTTGACTACAGCTCAGCTCTCTCGAGCTTTTATAACCCTTGTATTTTTAATTTTTATCTTTATGTTAAGTCAGACCTTTGAGGTTAAAGGATTTATTTGATTAAAACATTCAGCCCCCGATAGACAAAACGTTCTTCTTTATTCATTTGTCTATTTACTTATTTTAATTCGTAGTTGTACGAACTGCTTGATTGGAAAACGTTCTCCTAAATTTAATAAAGCAGACAGCGGGGTTTAAAAAGCAGCCCCTTCACTTCCGCTTTTAAGTTTTCTGCTTCTAGTCTTAGCTTGTATGAAAAACACTACTGTTCGTCGTGGAAGTCGGCAGATTTCCGTTTTCTTGAGCAAGCTCGCCGTTACTATACCCGTCTTTTAATGAAAATGTACCCTTGCCAGAGTTCTTGGTTGCAGAGCTTCTCAGTGACACAGCTCTTCGCCAATTCAGTCGAGGGAGTTTCCTTCGGGTACGGATTATTTTGCGCGAATCTTTCCCTCCGTTCTCTGTTTTGGACAAAGTGGTGCCAATCTCACCTTTTTCCAAGGCGCTTAGATCCAGTTCTACTATTGTCATGTTGTTGTCTCCTTCCCTTTCTTTCTCCTCGTGATTCGGGTCGGGAATGTCATCGTCAATTCCATGCTCAACTTTATCAGCGCCCAGTAGCTCATCCTCAACGCTCATGCGTAGTCCAAGCAGCCGATCGACCAATAGTAGCTCTAGTAATGTTGTGAGACCGGCCCACGCAGCCATTACAACGGACATAAGCAATTGAACTCCCACGAATTTCCAAGGACCACCTTTGAAGAGTCCAAACTCGTTGGAGAATGTACGTTCCAGTATGTCTTTCTCAGCAAACAAGCCAACAGCCAATAGGCCCCAGATCCCTGCCAAGCCATGTGTAGGTACACAGCTGACAGGATCATCGATTTTGAGCCTTTCAAGAAGAGCACATGTGGGACATGCCAACATGGCGCCGATTGCACCAATAAGAAGAGCTTCCCATGGGCGAGCGAGGGAACAGATAGCTGAGCAGAGCATAAAGGACAAGGATTTAATTACATCATTCTTCACGGGAAGAGGGTCACCAGTTTATTTGCAAAAGTGTTAACCTTTTTAACGACTATGCGAACATGATTAAATCTTAAATTTTACAAGTTTTGTGCATTTCTAATGGTAATTTTCAAAGACTTATCCGCTGGTATCCTGGAAAATAACTCCAAGACTTGAGTCACATTAGTAGTACCGCCAGAGCTTCTCGAGGTAAAGCAGGTTGTTTCCATCATGTTTGTTTTGTCAAATGTCGTAATTTATTCTATTGTCAAATTTCTAATTTAAATTCATCTTGTCAGAGAGAAATCATATACACCTGTAAGCTTCACATTGTGATTGGCCAAGTTCTAGCATTACAGTTGTGAAATCATGAAGCATTTCAAACCTCACTGTCTTGCTGTTTTGTTATTGTTTGTTTGTTTTTAATGAGATTGAGCCTCCATTGGAGTTCATTGTAGATTATCAGTTTTAAAAACAAATACCTGTAATACTGACGAGCCCTGCTAAAATCCCCGTCACAAACGTCGGAATATCTAACTTCTTTTTGAAGAAAATGTAGCTGAAAAAAATAATAACACAGGGCTTCTTATTGGTTGTATGAAAATTTAGATCAACTAGTGATCCAAAGGCAGAGGATCAGGCCAAGAGACTGAACTCCTCCTGCGATGAAGCACGCTCCAGTATCCACATAATTATCATCTCCGCCATCAAAAATTAATATCAAGACTGTAACACTAGCTGACCGAGTTTTCAGACGAAACCAGTGATCTAACCGCCGCCATTTTGAATTTTTTCTAAACAGCCAAGCCGCGTACCTGCGGCGTTACGATATATCACCCTCTTTTTTCCGTCTCTTAATAACCCGTTTGTACAATTAGGAGCTACAAAAAAAAGGAATTCTTGAATCAAATAATGAATTATTAATATGTTTGCAATAAAAAGGGCAGCAGTTGTTTGTAAATTGCTCGTTGTGGGACTGCATGAGCAGCCAGGTTACCTAGTTGGTTTCAAAATGGCGGCGTCTGAAGGCGTGTTCTTGGCACATTTATCGGTATTCATTTACCTGTACATCATGCCCATTATCCCTCCGCCAATAGAGCCGTTGATTGTAACTACAGCTGACCTGTTTGATAAAATACACCAAGATGTAAAAACGACTGGTTATAAACTTTTGGGAAGATTTAAACTTTATACGCGAAAAATACAATATATTTTCGTCTTCCCTCTACCTACAGACGTAGGTGATTAGAGAACAATCATCGCTTGGGGGGAGGGGGGCCCCCCGGAAGATTTTTTTTGGGGGTGGAAATCACATGGCTCCGAGGGGGAACGGAGGGGGGAATCAGTCGTCGCCAACAGAGTGTAAAGAGGGGGGGGGGGCTGAAAAAACCTGACTGTAAATCGTAGAGACACGACCAAAATCCACCGACCTCTTCTAGGCGATAAAAAATATGACTGATCCGTTATTACACTACATTATATGAGATAACTGTCAAATTTTGAAGGGAGAAAATTATCATGTTTGCGGTATATAGGTACGAATGTATTTAACATGTCTGGATAAATGTTTATTTAGAGACACGTGAATATTTGTACCTTGAAGCAAGTTTCCATTTCTTGCCACTTATTCCAAATGTGCTGCCACAATTGAAACCCAACCAGCCCCACCATAACATGAAAGTTCCCAGGAGAACATTTGTCGGAGAGGCCATTTGCAGTGGCGGAGAATTTGTGTCAAATCTTCCCGTTCGAGGCTTCAATATTATTGTCGCCACCAGACCACTAACACCTCCGACTAAATGCACTGCTCCGCAGCCGGCGATGTCTACGGCCCCCATTCTCCGAAGCCAGCCATTGTCAGCCCAAATCCAGTGAGCTGGGAGGGTGTAAGTCAAAGTGTTCAAAAACGAATAAAGTGTGTAGGCTTTTAAGTTTGTTCTTTCCGCCATTGCTCCGGAAACAATTGTTGTCGCCGTCGTAGAAAAAGAGAGTTGAAAAAAATATTTTGAGAACACCTGCCCCATTTCGCTTTCGTCTGCGTCCGTCAGAAAATATCCCAAGCCGAGGAAGCCATTCCCAATTTGCTCTTTTCCAAAACTGAGCGCGAACCCAAAAAGCCAATAGGACAATCCACCATAGATGACATCCACCGCATTCTTGACCATGATATTGGCTTCGTTTTTTCTTGACGCCATGCCGGATTCGAGGAGACCGAAGCCAGACTGCATTGTGAAAATAATGAAGGCACTTGTCAGAATCCATGTCGCGTCATCAGAATCTATTGATTCTCCATCCCTGGCTTGAGTCGTTGGTGGAGATGTAGTTAAGTTAGGTAAGGCTGAGTTTTGCTCAGACATGATTGCCGATAAGCGTGTATGGTTCAGGAACAGCTTTAAGCCTGAAGGCGTGGAAGCAGTCATATCATGATCTTTTAAGTCTTGGCTGTTCGGAAATTGCTGTTCTTAACAATGCGTTGCGCTCTGAAAATCAAGACAAAAATGACATGTCAATGAACCTGTTTAGATAGAAACAAATTAAGGCCATTTGCTTATCTTGAGTTTTCAAAAGGATTCTTGAAAAAGAAATGTTTCTTCAAATTAAGCGCATTTCTTACCAGCATTTTTGTCATTAACTCTTCCTTAGCCCCTGGCTAAACCATTCAACATTTTCGTTCCAAATGGTGTTTGTCGCATTTAAGACGGATTACCAAACGATCAAACAAGCGCACGGCTTTTCCACATGCGTGACTACTGGATGAAATTGTTCGGTCTACTTCCACCCTCCAGCTTGCCACTGTACGAAAATGTTTGATCGTTAAGGAGCTGTCGGTTTCCTGTTTTTCTCAAAAAGATTTCGATTGCTAAAACACAGGAATCTTGAACTGGCTCGCTCACACAATTGTAGAGAATTGTTTATAGAGACATGCTGCCTCCTAATACAATGGATGCTTTAAATTCGTGGTAGTGTCAAATAATAGATTTTCCGTAACAATTATTTGGCGTTTGCCATACTCTCGATATTTTAAAAATTTTATTTAATTTATTTTCATATTATCAAATTACCATTGACGATCCTTTTTAGTTCAACGATTTGAAAACGGTGCACACGAAAGAAGCTTCGGTAATGGTGCTGCTATTTTTCTGTATTTTCTTTTATCTACGTAATGCTATTACTACTCGAAAAGAAAGTTTTAAAATTATTTCTGCTAGTGATCATTTCAAAATTAATATCTTGATCATGCCTGTTCGTGGAGAGTAATAATTGGCGCCTTAGTGTCTTTCTACCTAAAACCCAAAAAGATTTCCATTTATTTGACGTGAAATGACGAGAAATTCAATTCCTCGTCATTTCACACCAATTAAAGGAAAATACTAACTTTCCCGTGATAAATTGTTTCGTACTTAGCGATATCTGCTGCACTCAATGATGATAGTTGTCCCATTTTGTAAGAATTTCTCTTTTCTCGTGAAATAGTAATGATATTTTCAGATAAACTTTTTATTTTTCAAAAGATAACCCACTGATAACTGACGGTGCGCACTCTCTTGTTATTGATTTATAGACGTGTTTTGACGAGAGAGTGTAAACGTGTTTGTTATGTCTTAGATACGCGTGGTTTTCGCGTTTACAAAGCCTTAAACCTCATCTAAAACACTCGGGGGGGCTAGGGGTGGGTTAAATTTCTCGATAGTTGAGCAAACTCGAAAGCCAGTCGCGGCAGTTTTCATATTAACTTCTGTAGTAAAAATTCATCTTTATGCAAAACTTTGAAAAAATGTGTTGCCTTAGAGCCTCCTAAATTGATCATTAATTTATGATGCCTCTGGCCTTGAGGAAATAATGAGGTATTTTCTCTTGCTCTGACCCAACGTTGCAAATTTTTAGACTCTGCAAAAAAAAAATTAAGCTACAAACTTAAAGGTGTTTTTAAGAGTACATAATGTTGCCATGGAATTTTTTTTAACCATTAATAATACAACCATGATTTATTCAGCTGTAATCTGGCATGTTTTAGAATTGACGAGATCATTTCAAAATTGCCTTTGTTTAGTCTGGTATTAGTCCTGTTTACACTATGCAAGGAGATTGCTGAGCTTTTTGCAAAATAAAACACATGGGAGACATACACAAAATTTATATATGTTAGACGAGCTGTCGAGCTGAGTGGTGTTTGTTCGGGCAGCTTTTGGTGATGTCCCTTTTAATCAACAATTCAACAATTTCTATGTGGCATGAGATTCTTTATCAACAAATGATCACGACTGTCATGAAAAAAAAATCTCACCAAATATTGTGAATGATGATTCGTATACCAGAATTAAATATTCGGAAAAGATTAAAAAGCAAGTGACCTTACAATCTTGACAGACAATAACAGACGACAATTTCTATAGTGATTCGTTGTTTAAGTATTGTTCGCGGCTTCCAACAAAGTGTCAACTAGTTAGGAGTTTTTACTCTTCCATTTTAATTATTAGCAAAACGAATATATTATTGTGAAATAAAAGCGTATAGTTTTTAATATTTTTTCCCAATAGTTGGTAGCAAATGTTTACTGACCACAAAGAAAAAATCTGGAAAATATAATTATGCTTTTAATCAGTGTAAATTTTTTTTTCGGAAGACATTCATGCGTATATATGATTGTCAAATAACAGTATGAATTTTTAGAGAAAGATTTAGTTGATTGAAAAATTTCAATCGAACTCATTGCTCTCTAGTGTTACATTTGCAGTTATTTTCTCATTTTTAAATATTCCTCTATTCTTCTTCTTATAGCGAAGAAAATATACGAATAAAATAAGAGACGATTCTTAGGTAGCTTTAATTGGTTTTTTTTTTCATGGTACTTACAAAATATTCTGAAAAACAGATCCGTGAAAAAGCCGGTTTTAAAGCAGTAAGTACTTACCAATTTGTTTAAGGGCTTGTACGGCAATGTTTCCCGGTTTTAAGTTCCTTATAGAATATCCTTATCGAAAGAGAAAGGTGAAATTAGAGTAAACGTTTTGAGGTACGTTTAATTATTCACCGGAAAATGATATCGGAAAGATTTTCATTCGCTCCGTGCGCAATAAAAAACTGGCTTGGCCAACAAACGGCAGGTGCTTTGTTATGCCGAGGAATAATTATTACTAACACCTTACGACGTTTGCATTTTTTGACATTTTCACAGAGAGTCTGTCAGCACTCTTTATAGGTTTGTGTTACTTTCTCGGGCGACGATTTAATTTTTCTTCCGTTTTGGTGCGCATATCCCCTGTGTTTATCACAAGTCTGACACGCGACGGGGTTCTTCAAAACATCACGTTTTCGAATACAAATCTCCAGTGAGAGTAAAATCGATTGTTTATATTCGTGTTTTCAAAACGTCGATAGGCTGACGTACACAGTAGAAGGTTACAGTTATAAAACTTCCTTTCTCTGTGCGTGATCAAATCGTCAAAACAACTTGTAATAAACGTTTCAAAAGATCTGCTTAGTTAGCAATAAATCTTTTCAGATTTCTCAAGTTCTACATAAAGTGAACACAGCCATAATTGAAGGAACTGTAAGGGAAGCGCTCCAGCGATATTTTGTGTACACTAAAAAGCTAACAACAAAACTAATCAACATTTCCATATTTACAAATTCAATGATCACAAACTCATAAGCTGGTCTGTCTCCAAACCATAAGAGCACCAGCTCTATTTCTTTTGTATATATTGGCACCCTGTTAAAACTTAACAAGTGTGTGGATAGTATGCCAAGCTAATTTCGGTTTTAAAATTTACGCCTCGAGTTACAAGAAATTTAACCTTCCCTTGTCAATCCCCGCCTCCTCTCCTCGTCAATCCCCGCCTCCTCTCCTCGTTACTCCACCTTTTTGTTGACACTAATAGAATGAGTTTGAAACTCAACTGAAAACTGCTGTCACCAGGACTCGTCAGCTCTTTTGAGAGAACAGGGCATAAACTTCATGATTTAAACATGCTTTTTCCAAGTAGATTACCTTACATGGGAATGGCTGGGTCCTTTGCCACAAAAAAAAAAAATAAATAAAATAAAAATAAGTTGAATGATGAAAAACGGTAAAATACTAAGTTATTAGACATCATAGACTGTGCTCGCGTATCCTAAGCTCTAAACTCTTTAGCTTAACAATAACGTTACATTTGAGAAATTAACCATCTGTTTAGCTCGAGGCTATTTGTGGGGCAACGGATGCTTTCATAGGCGTTGCAAAATTTTAGTTCCAACTCATTTTTAGTTCTTTAGCGACTATCTAATGTGTAAATTCGTAGATTTCTGCTGATTTGGGCTGCCATGGCGTCAAGAGAACACTTAAGCGTCTAATTATCAAGTTTAATCTACGACCAGATCAGTAATTTCCACAAAAAGCGCGTGCATCGTTCGTTTTGCAATGATTGTAACTCATTTCCCATAATAATGACAATTTAGAGACACAGCTAGCTAAATATTCAAATGTCATTTCGATTAAAAAAGGTAAAATACTTGAGGAATTGTTTATTCATAAAGAGACTCATCGGCTGCTTACTCCTCAGTCGTACACCGTCCTATCAGATGTAACGCAACACCTTCCCCTATAAAAGAATATTTAGTGTTGGGTGACACTCCAAAGAAAGGCATCAAAGGAGACTATCAGTATGGCTGTGTCGACAAACATGTAATAATGCAATTTCCTTCAATAGTTGCCATCCTAAAAGGTAACTTACGTAATTGTCTAAAAGACATATCTTCAGCCCGTTTGTTGTCAAGGACAACACCAGAAAGTGCGTTTGAATTAAACTTACGTTAATTTCACTCTTGCTTAAAGTTGAATGCTTATAAAATATCTGTCTTTTAGAAAGGATCGTATACGCCAAGGAAAAAGCAGTTAATTAAAAATTCAAAAGTTGAAGTTCATTAACGGCCGGATATGAAAACATCATTTTAAATAAATTCTGTGAAGTCTCTTCTTGTAAATTTTTATCTGATCGAATATGTCATGCCTCTTCGTTTTACCGGATGAATTATCGTACACTAAATGCATCATTTTCGTTTTCACTATCGATGCTAGATAAATTGATTCAGTTGTTATTCAAAATGAGTCACTGCTGTACATAAGCTTTGTTTTTTGGCAACTTCAAATCTACAGTCATGACAAAAACTTACCATGCTATCTCTACACTCTTTTCAAATAATCATGAATCAGGAAGCGTCTTTGTAAGCAGCCGAATCTTTGGGATCGCGATCTGTTAATAAGCTCCACTTTTCCAGTCCTTGCAATTTCAATGTCAAAAAAGCTATTAATACTACAAATTACTGACAGCTTAGTTACACGACCTACAGCTTAATTATACGACTGACAGCCTAGTTATACGACCGACAATTGCATCTCATTCATTTGTCAATCAATTCATAGTGATATGTAGAAGTGGGACAGGCAGGTGAACTCTTTTTCTAAACTTACCAGTAGGTGATATAACCATTGATCAGTAGAGTTAATTTAACATAGACTGGATAATTATACGAGGATGGCTTCTTCGAAGCCGAGTCATCATAGTATTTAATAATAGATTAGAGTCGTAGCTGTAATCGCGATAAAAAAAATCAGACAGGAAGACGAAAGATGGTTCCGTCAAGAAACTAAAAAATATTTTTAACAGACATTTTGGGGCAAACTGAATTGACGAAACTTGTATTTTTGAGAATAAATGGGGGAGCCTTTTTAATTTAACGTTGCTAAGTCAGATATTAGTCATCATTTTGTCAGTAAAGACGCTAATCTCCTTATCCGTCGATTAAGTAGAGTGGGCCAAGACGTCTCTTTAGAAGGTGACCAAAGGTTTATACCAGCTGCTTGATTGGGCCCAAAATTAATAGCTGACGCGTGTGTTTTACAGAAAGACAAGGTGAGGTGAGATTAGAAATTTTCCTTTTTAATTCTTGACACAGCAATTTTATGAAATTTGTACGTGAAACAGGACTAGGACCCCTCTTTGCCATCCAAGGGTGAAAAGTCAGTTTTGGTCATGAGCCAAATTCGTCAAAGGACCTTTCCGTAACCGAACTCTGAGAAGCTAGAAGGTTTATTTATTAGTAATCGATCGTCCTAAAGATTTTTCATTTAGATCTTAAAGGCAACAGGAAGGCTTTCACAAAGGAAAAGAGCTATGGACAGGAAAAAGTCCGGTATATAGCGCAATTCTTTTCACTTTTTGCAAATTTAATTCGGTCAAATTTCTCCTGGTGAAATCTAGATAACTTAAGCTTAAATTATGCTGAAAGACGCGAAACATATATTGTTAAGGCTTCTGCAGAGAAGATTTGAACCCCAATGAAATGTTTTTGACTCTACCCAAATGATTTGGAGACTTTTAAAATCCAGTAAATGTATGATTTTGCACTTTGTTCTTTTGAAAATGTTGAACACGTTTGCGTCGGTTCTTGCAAATGGCATTTCTGCGATGTTCAGGATCAACTCATCTAGTTCCGGTAACCGAAAAAAATTTCAGGAAGACCACTTTGAACAAGTATCGTCAAGTTTACCGTATTGATATTACTATTTCTTCCATGGATCGTTAAGAAAGACCTTCCTTACCTTCTGAACATTGATTTTTTTGCAGTTTCGTTCTTCGTATCTACAGCTTTCATCAAGTCATAAAACGACAGTACGTCTTTCTCTGTGACATACTCCGGTTGGGTGTTCCACGTACTGTTTGCGTAAAAGGTCTGACAACTAATTCACGCTTAAAAAGAAGAAGAAGAAGAAGGAATTACGTAAGTGCCTCGCTGTTTCCTGTCTAGCTGGCTTCTCTAATCAATAAGGTTAATCAGAGTCAGAAATGAAAAAATACACAATATTATAATTTATCTCTTTGACGTCTTTTGCACACGTGGGCTTAAATTGAAGTTAAACTACTTTAAAATCAGTATATTTCTGTCCCTGCAGATTCTGTAAAAGTTTATTTACGTTTATTCGCAATTATTCACGAAGGCTGCGATGTATTCGCGCATTTCCGGTCCTTGCAAGACGAGTTATCGCGTCAAAGTTGGTCCCGAAAGTCACGCTAACCTCCGATTGAAAGCATGTCACGCGATAGTAGAAATCCCTTGTATGTGATAATAAAACCACTGTCATAATTCACTTTAAGCTAACGGAACTTCTAAAGCGATGTCTTTTAAGATAACTGAAAGGTTTCTGATAAGATTTCTAGCCGGAAATAGACTTATGTCATGCTAGCCAAATATCTGATGAATTTTTAAACTCGATAACGCGATAGCGGCAAATTTACCCAAATATTTGTCATCATTTTCCTTCTTAAATAAACATATTACCACTTGCCGGGATAACGGGAAGGTTAGAAGAGGATGTGAGAAAATTAAAGGTTCCTTTCCGAAAAATGTGTTGTAATTTATAAAAGCATATCTGATTCTTATAAACTGAGATACTACGTGCGCATTGATTGGCCAAAAACATATCGTTTACTGCACCGGGTAGCCCCAAAAAATTGAAGTTTATTTTACAAAAGCAATAGAGCGCACTCTCTACACAAGAAATGTTCTCCCAAAATCCCCCGTGGGTTACTTCGCCGGTAAACCGCTTGAAATTGTGATCTTTTGCTTAAAATAATTCATTAAAAATATTCTCCGATCACTTTATGATCGGCATCTTACTACACTTTAGCTCTAATAACTGGCACAAGTTGTCATCTCCGCAGTAATAGGGAGCTTAAGCAAACCACGACGACGACGGCAACGAGAACGTCATCCAACAAAAGGTTTAATGAGCAGAACAATGGCTATGCACGTGCGTTATAAATCTTTGTACATTTCTTTGCCATCCTCTGCAAAACAACAACGTGAAATGACCAAATTCTACGTCCTGTACGGAACGTGGACGACGACGGCTAATATTTCGTATTTCCATTCGGAATTACACGCCATTGCACATTTAGCTCGAGCACGATTTTAGAGCCATTAACGAACCGAACAGATCTAGACAACTGTGAATTTCGCTCATAAAATATAAATTCATTTTTTACTTGGCGTCGTACCCAGCGTCGTCGTCGTGGTTGCTAAAGCTCCCTAATTAAAACACTCTCGCACAAATGGTTAAGGTAATAGCATAACAAAGAAATAATTCACAGCCACCCGAATAATTTGGTATACTATCACAGTGGGAAGACAGCTGATCTGCGAAGAGCTCTGTTGTCCGAGCAGCTGAATACGCCAATCTAAAATGCGATTGATTCAGCATTGTTGGTACTTGACAGGTTTCATGTATTTTTAAAATTGTTTTTGTATTTTTAAAATTGTTTTTGTATTTTCAAAATCTACTCGCTATATCACAAAGGATTTTTCTTGAAATTATTAAGAAAAGAATCTATAACATTCTCTTCAGTTCTTTCAAACCCAACCAGACCAGCCTCAACGATCCACAATGGCGGATCCAGACGGGGTCCGGAGGTTATGCACACTCTCTTCCCCCCTCCCCCCTCCCCCCGCGCATCAGACCTGTAGGTTTTTTTACTACTTATACAAATTCCAAAATTCTCACAATGATAGGATGGTGTATTCCTACTCTATATGAAGTATTTGTTATTCAATTATCTTGCAATATGTCTTGGCTTATTTGGGCCATTACGAAAAAAACAATTAAAGGTTTTCTCTGTCTTCAGATTGAAAGTTTGGACCTCCTTCCAAAATTTTCTGGACCCCCTCCTCCTTCCAATCCATATCGTTGCTGAGTTCCACATACTAGATAACGGGTTTTGCGGCAAATGGTGAAAATTAATTCTGATTTTTGTCTCTTTTCCTATAAGATCCTACAACCCCTCAATCACCCAAGCAGAAATACAACAAAAAGTGTCCTGCGCATAGCTTAAGGAAATATTTTAACTTTATTTACAAACGGCTGAAAGCAAACGGCAAGAAGAACGATTTTTCCATAGTCAGTAATGTCTCGGTAAGTAAGAAGTTCTTAAGCATTCATATCCCTTTATTAAAAGCGAATTGAATGACTTTGGCAAAAATTTCAACAGAAGACTAAAAAATTACGGAGCAAAAAAGGAATTATCTGATGCATGATGAATTATGAAATAAGGAATGGTAATTATCTTTCACTAAAGGGGAGGGAGTGGAGGATTTTGTTGTGTAAAGGTAACGTTCACCCGATCCCCTCCTAACTTCCTAAGGCTCTGTTTTATTCCCATCCTCCTCCCCCCCCCACCCCCCTCAGCAGTCAATTTTCTATAGTCTCCTGTGTCTATGTCGGCGACGACTGATCCCCCCCTCTCTCTCTCTCCCTGAAAACCATGTGATCTCAAAAATCCTCCACCTCCCTCCACGCAGGCGATGAGTGAATAATGATTGGTTACTTAGAGCAATTGAATGAAAACCGCTGGTCATGAATAATGCAACAACAATCTGTCCTTGTTTTCCTAAAGGACTTCCCACATTGTTTCCGGTTTTTAACCGGAAACCAAACAAACGTCACATGACTTTCACGGGATCGGCATTCAGCTGCAGTGGGGGAACATGGAGAACGGACGCCTCATTTGTGCGGCGTTTTTTCTCGCCTGCACCGGCCTTTGCACCGCTAAACCGCAGGAACTCGTGTTCCTTGAAAGCAGCCACGATTTGGAAGCTTGGCGAGCGGAGGGTTGGGAAAAAGCGGAAAGACTCTCCCCGTCGGAAGATGTTTTTCTCACCTTCGCTCTCAAGCAAAGAAATTTAGAATCGCTCGAGCGACATTTCTGGCAGGTCTCCGATCCCAAGTCGTCGGAATATGGCAAACACTTGTCGTTATCCAACCTGACGCAGCTTGTATCACCTTCTGAAGCGACTACTTCTACAATCAACTTATGGCTAAGAAGGCATGGCATTCAGCAGAGCGACTGCACGACAATTCTTACCGGAGATTTTTTGACTTGCCGAATGTCTTGTGCAGCAGCAGAGGCACTTCTTGTTGGGGCGAAGTTTCACCGCTTTAGACATACAAAGCTCACACGGCCCGTGATTCGCTCGACCCATCTATACAGTGTTCCGAAGACAGTGTCTCCTCATTTGGATTTCGTGGGTGGGGTACTTCATTTCCCAGCGGTGAATGGCCCGTCCTCCCCCAAAGTTAATGAGTACGCGCTCTTCGAGATTGAGAAAAAACCATCAGTTAGGGGCCAAGTACACATCGGTGTTTACCCGAGTGTTTTACGAGAGCGTTATAATGTTTCTGATGTCGTTGGCACGCATCCCAAAAACTTACAATCTGTGGCACAATTTCTGGAACAGTACTACAGTCCTTCTGATCTAAAGGAATTCTTAGCCTTGTGGGGAGGTTCCTTCAAGCATCTGGAAGAAATGGCCAAAGTTATTGGGCCCGATAGTGGTCGCTCTGGCATTGAAGCTAGCCTGGATACCCAGTACATCATGAGTCTGGGTGCAATGGTACCTACGTGGTTCTGGAGCACTGGTGGGCGTCATGAGTCACAAGAGCCCTTCCTGGAATGGCTCATTGACATCAGTAATCGCACAGATGTACCGTGGGTGCACAGCGTCAGCTACAGTGATAATGAAGACACACTGGATGTCACCTACATGAACAGAATCAATGTAGAGTTCCAAAAGGCTGGTGTTCGAGGACTCACCTTCCTCTTTGCCAGTGGAGACAATGGTGCTGGCTGTAAAAAGAAGAAGTTTCGCCCCATGTTTCCATCATCATCCCCTTATGTTACTACAGTTGGTGGAACAGCATTTAATGATCCTTTCACAGTGTCTGATGAATATGCCTATGACATAAGCGGTGGAGGATTCAGCAATGTATTCGATCGTCCTTCTTACCAAACTGATGTTGTTGAGAATTACCTGAAGACAGGACCACACATACCTGCGGCATCATACTTTAATCAAGCAGGGCGTGGTTTTCCTGACATTGCAGCCATATGCAATCACTTTTGGATCGTCAATAATAGGATTCCTGTTCCAGGGGTCATGGGAACATCAGCTTCAACACCAACCGTGGCTGGTATCATTTCATTGGTGAATGATGCACGTTTTCAACAAGGCAAATCTTCCCTAGGATTTTTGAATCCTTTCCTGTATCAAAATGCAGCGGCAATGTATGATGTTACAACGGGTTATAATGATGGTTGTCTTGAGGGAGATACAGGATTCTATGCTGCTGCTGGTTGGGATCCTGTGACAGGCTCAGGTAGTCCAAACTTCCCTGATTTGGTCAAGGCTGCCCTAAGCAATCAATGAAATTTCAGAAGAGGTAGAAAAAAGTCATATAAAGTTATTACAACATTGAGATGCTAGGGAACTGAAACAAACATTGAAAGATAGGGCTTTTTAGATATATCACTTTGTATCATGTCACATTTGTGCTAAGAAAATTGCAATCCAAGAATTCGGGTTTTGTTTTTGAACACTGTTAATCAAAGTTTTTGGATTAAGATTTTTGGTAAATAAAATTCATTTTTGAAACTGCATCTGTATTTTGTGATGAGTTCTAACAAGAGTTAATTTCATTAAGGTTTTCAACTGTAAACAATTCCATCACCTCTTAAAGTGATGAGCATCTACAAGGTTGTGCTCTAAGAAAAATTGAAGGGAGCCCAGAGTTCTGAAATTGTGAAATTCAGGGTGCCCAGCATATGCTTTTTATGGAAAAACTGAAATTTGTAAGTCACCCATAAGCAAAAGTTAGGCACCAGGGGCCACCAGGTGCTGCTAGACCACAGCCATGATCTAATTTTTCCCAATAGTATCACTGCTGGATCAAACCTACTGTAAGGTTGTGAGAATAAAGCAAATGATCTTGAACTTGAGAAGCTCTTAATCCTTTGACTACTAAAAGTGACTTGCATCTAATTTCTCCCTTTACTGTTTTCCCCAAATCATTCTTTAATCCTTTAACTCCCAATTCTCCTTACTGTCTGCCAAATGGTTCTCATTATGTTAGTTTGGAGAATTTGGTATTGGATCAATTAGTAATCCCATGATTGACATTTTTCTTTATTCTCATTACTTGTCTGTATGAGATTGTATAGATATAGTAAGGAGAAATTCTCTCTTGGTCACTCATAGGATTTAAAGGTTTAAGTTCATGAGAATAAAGGAAATGATCACCAACTTTAAGAACTCTCAATTGTTTAACAAATTCTCCTTGTCAGCACCTCAGGAAACAGAGAGAGAACAGTATGAAGAACATTCTTACTGATGTTAGGGTGTAAATGGCTAATTGAAATTGTAAGGAAATGTATACAGAATAGTTAACAGAACTTGCATGCAAATGTTTGGGTGTAAATGGTTACTGATGGGCTGTTGCCCTTTGTTCTTTATACAGAGTACTTTATCAACCTGTGAGCCCCTCTTCTGTTACTGGGTATTCATATTAGACTGAATTGCTTAACTGCTCGCATTTATCCCTGTTTCTTTGGCATTAACCAACCAGATGCATTGTTGCTTCTCCTGGACACTAGAAGATGGAAGTCCATTACAGACTACATTCCCCCCACCTCCCCCAACTCTGTCAGAATTTCATAGGATTAACATGACTCATGTACATCCTGAGCGCAGAGGAGTAATGTCTGACATACGTGTGACCACTAAAACCACAACATGCATACAGTTAGACCTTGAACCAGACACGGCAGTCCAACAGGCAAACCTAAGGCCAGCACCTTTACAACCCTTTCTCTACTGACAGGTAATGGTAATAGGACTGAGTGGAGTCCACTTCCTGTGCAGTGGGAGTCTGATTTGTTTATCATGAGTATGATCACAGACTGACTTGGAGGACACAAAGTCTTATCACCAATCACTCATAAAAATTACAATTTTGGAGAAAAAGAGAAGAGCCAAGTTATGAAAGAGAAAATTTGCTGTAAAAGACTGACAGGGGAGGCATAACTTGTTTAATGTCCCTCTGAAATTGACTACAATCAAAATGAACGTGATTGTTTGATCTAAAACCACAACTTTGAATGTGATTGGCTTATTAAACTGTCTGGTAACAAACTTTCTGATAAAAAACTGTCCAATAACAACTTGCAAGTGAATTACTGGAAAATAGGACTTTTTTTAAACCAATCACAGTTGAGAAAATTGTAAATTTTTTTATTATTCTAAGTGTTTGCACACTTTGTTGTAAGCTGAACCTTACTAGGAAGTATAGCAGATGTACAACGAGAACCTCACAATGATCAGGAAATTGTCGTTGTCCCCCTTCTTACAGCACTGTGTGAACAACTGATAAGAATATTAGAAAATCATCCACAACAAAAAGTCTCTCAAACAATTACTTTTAAAAGGCACCCTCATGCTGCTTTTATTAAAATGCATTTTGCTTCACGAGAAAATTAGTAACCACAACTTAAGACACAGGAATCTTTGAATCCATGACTTTCCCCAGTTCCTTAAGCCACAATGTACTAGGTTCATCCTTGGAAATCACTGTAAAATATTTACTCTGTAGTGAACTGTGAAAAATCCAACTAATTTTAAAAATACCAATGCCAAGGAAACAACTTGAATCATGAGTGTTTTTCATAGATGAGACTGCTTTAAATACTGGTAATTCTGGAAGTGTTCAAAACAGATTACTTCCATTTTTTTATTTCTCATTCTTTCACTGGTTAAAAAAAAATAGTTCACAGAAAACAGTATTTTTTGAAATAGGGAAGTCCCTGTTTTCATCATTCAGATTATCTGGTAGAGATCTGATTGAGATGAGGTATTGAGACCTCAATGTTTCTACAAGGAACTGTCTTTGTTACAAATTTGTAGTATCATCTTTTTTTGTAAATACATGGCCTAAGTTTTAAGCCCTTCAGTTTGCTGGATGAAACTGGCATTTTACTGTCCTGAACCTTTACAAAATCAAACAGAATGAACATCTTGTTGGTAGAGTCCTAGGGGATAAAATAAATTGTTATAAATACAGAAACATGCATGGTAGTGATCATTTAAGTATATCATAACCTACAACCAGTTCTTCATTTTTTCTCTCTAACCGAAAACAAAGAGCTTTTGCAGAGAAGGGATTGGGAGAAGTCAGCGTAATCAGACAGTGTTACAACAACAACGATAACACCACCCAACTTTTGATCACCAGGGATTGGAATAGACTTTGCAGAAACTGTTGGGAATGGTGTATCAATGCTGGGTAACTATCCAAATCCTGGTTTTTAATAAAAATTACCCTTGGATTTGGAGAATCTTGATGACTTATCTCCAACATAAATGCAGGAGGTAAATTATCAAAATTATCTGAGCCTAAAGCTAATAATAATGATAATAATAACAATGATAGTAATATATAGTAGCAACAGTAATAGTAATGATCTTCAGTGTAGTTACTCAAGATTTGGTTTTAAATAATCTTTTTCTGCATTTTTGCCTCCTTTTCATTTAGGAACATAAAAAGAAAATATAATGAGAGAAAAAGTATTGAAAAATCTTCAACCAACTGGGGTGTACTGCTGTCATAATAACCTGTTTAAAAATAATTTCATACCAAAGAATAATTTTACTGCCGACTGAAAAACATAAAACTAGGGAGTAGAAATAAAGTTACCATAGTGAATATCACACCTCATTCTCCAGTTTAAATCCTAGTCTAAGTAGAGACCTGACAAACTCTGCTGTGTCATTGATACGACTTGTCACCTCTGCCACTTTCAGAATACCTCTACAATATAAATTATACAAACTATTGTATCATAAGGCATGTAATAAGGTTGTACTAAGGTTATAGATTAAAAATACAGTAATGTAATTTTTATGGCAATATGAAACTCCTAGATGCCCTGATCCTATGCACAATAATTGGGCAGTCCAAGCTGTAGTCAACTCTGTGATGAAGACTTCAACCTATTTTATAAAATTGTACTAAAACCTAAATTATTAAAAATATGTAGACCTTATAAAATTCTTGCTTTTGAAAATAGGAAAAAGTTCCTTGTGACTGGAGCACTCAAAATTATCATGATATAGAGGTTATCTCTTTTACAGTTACAATATATTACTTAGTGTTACCTGTAGTACATATAAATACAGTCAAATTAAAAAAAAGGTAATGACTGAGTCTGTACCCCAGTTTAAGGACTCTGTGGGCTTCTCTCAAGAAATCGACAAGGTTGGTTCCCATTAGTGAAAGACAGAAGACAGCAACATCAACACTTGCAGGGCTTAAGGGGACCTGAAATGTAGGAGACATGAGTTTAAAGCCACTACAGATGAATCAGAAATAAGTCTCTGCAGAAACAATAAATCACAAACCTGAATGACTCATGATTGACACAAACCTTTGCCATATCGCATGCTGTTACAAACTTATTTTTGGCCACAAGATCAAATGAATGTACTTTGTTTGCAACACTCTGGGCAATTGCTGCTTCTCCACAACCAAAATCTGCAACCACATCGGATATTGGTCTACAAATAGGTAACACTGATGAGTAAGTAAATATTATAAATTACTACAAATGTAAACAAGCAGTTACCATCAGCATTGTTTGGGAAGAAACACTAGCCAAAAGGACAACCTTCATGTGAAATAAATTCAGTGTTCACACTTAAGCCTGTAAGATCTGATAAGAAATTCTCCTTTTCTTCTCCAATATATTTTCTAGTAAATAGGTTTAGAGATATTGGCATTAGATCAAAACAACAACCTCAAGCTGATAACCTTGCACAATGTATATGTATTGTAAAAGGAGCTACATGGCGTAAATGTTTGATTCATAATAAAAAGGCAAAAATAGATACTAGTCATTCTAGTTTCCACAGTGACCAAGCCAAGGAAAATTGTACAGTATTATAAAAAAAAAATCAAATATCACTGGCTACTGTAAATCACAGTTCATTGTATTCAATACCTTTTCTTCAACCACTCTATGATTTTGTCAACAGGATTAACTGGCCATAATCTGACTTGATTGTTGAAACCTTTGTGATAAATATCAAACAGGTTTGGATCTTCAGAGAACATTTCAGCTGCCTCCTTCCCTGTTGTAGTGTAGAGTTGTTCATTTATCCACCTGAATCGAGAAGATTCCAATTGCTTAGTCATCTTTTCATGAAGACTTGACTTACTTTGAAGAGCAGAGAGAGAATGAATGTTTTCACTTGTGACCTGGGGGTTTTCAAAGTTTTTTCCTGCTACTGATTCTTCATAAGGGCTATGGAGGTCTTGTTCCCTGTCTTGTTTTTTCTTCTTTCTTCTTTGTTTTTGATTTGCCTCTGGAGCAGTTTGCTCTGAATTCGTTATAATTGTAGAATTGTCTACATGACCATTGTCATCCCCTTTCTTTTTCTCTCTTCGCCTCTTTGTCTTGGCTTTATTAATTCCAGACTGATTTACCCCTGCTGTGGTTTCAAGATCTGAAGCGATCCCTTCATTATCTGTACAAGCCTGACAAGTGGGATCAGTACTTTTACGACATCGATTGTCACTAACACCCTTTATTTGATCCTTCTTCTTGTGCTCATTGCTATCTTCCTCGTCACTTTGACTCATCAATATGTCCTTCTTTTCTTTCCTGCTCTTGCGGCGATTTAATTTCTTATTGCGTTCTTGTTCTAGAGCCTTTTCCACGGGTTCCGTATAATTTGAAGTCGCTTTATCAACCTCGAGATCTTGCTCTTTCATGACATTGGCATCACTTCTTTCGTTTTCTGGACACTCTGAACCTAACCTCTGCTCTGTCTTAAATTTATTATTATCTCTCTTCTTCTTCTTTCTTTTCTTTTTTAATTGTCCCGTTTTATTGTTGCTTTCAGTAGCTTTTCGTTTCTTACTCTCTGAAGCACCCACACCATTCTTGAGTGATCCATTGCTCGCCAGAGAAGTAGAATATTTGTCATTTTTTGAGGATATATCCCCGAACAAATGATGAATGAGAGAATCCTGTTCCTTTGATGTGCTTTCCCACTCCAAAATCTCGAAAGAGTCTTGCATTTCTGTCATCTTAAGCTGTAATTTGCCAGATTTGTATATGGCCATGCACGTCCGCCATGATTGAAAAACAATTGTTATGGTCAGCGTGAATCCAAACTGACTTACACCGGAGTGAGGCTACAGTCGACCTCTTCAGCTCGATCCACGATCCATCATGGCGGTGGGAAAAAATAAGAGACTGACCAAAGGAAAAAAGGGACTAAAAAAGAAGATGTGAGTGTTATAATTAAAACATATTTCCATGGAACTGTTTGTCTTTCATGTAAGACTCACTCTATGAAAGTAGATGTCGTGGATGGGGAGAATTGGTCAAGGATTCGAGCGGATGCATACTTTGTGTTTTTATTTCAATTCTGCGAATGGATACTTTTAGTTGGATGTTTGACATTTTAAAGTTTTTAAAGTGTCGTGGAAATTTAACATTCCGATAAATGCTTTATATGGAGGTGACTCTCAGGTGTGGTTCTGTAGAAATTATGCGATAGTAAATAGCTTTTTTTTGTTTTTATTAGCGTTGATCCCTTCACCAAAAAAGATTGGTACGATGTCAAGGCTCCGTCGATGTTCACCATCCGACAGATCGGCAAAACCATGGTGACCAGGACTACTGGAACCAGTAAGTCACTTTGTTTAAAGCGCTATGCCTGAGATGGGCCAAATTCAATTTTGTGTAAATCAATTCGGTATTCTGTAACTCACACAAGTTGTCCACTTTCGACATGTAATCCCAGTCTCCTACCTTTTCCTTTCGTAAGATTCGAAAAATGATTCTCCTAGCTGACAGGAATGCACGTCTTTGGTGTTCGTTTGTCAGAATTTAGCTTAACGTGGAAACAATATCTCAAAGTTGATAATTTTCATAACTTTAGCTTGCCTTACATGCAACATAGAAAACTGCACTGTACTACTCACAAACACGAGACCATAATATTGCCTTATAAAGGCATGGACTCCAGAAAGGACTTTTCCAAGCCACTTGCTCTGGAAAAGGGCTTATGCTGGAAATATCAGCTGTAGAAAATATTTGCAGTGGGCAATTTATGCGAGCAACTCTGCAGATAAAATTAAATTGTCTTTTATACTCTCCACTGATTCAGCACCATAGTTCCTTTAGAAACTTATCCCCTTTACTTTCCAAGGTACTTACTTCTCACCAACCCAGTTCAAGGTCTGTACTGTAAGCTGCATTCCAAGTTTTTTCCTCTTGGATTTTTGACTCAAGGGCAAAACTAGTGGGCCAGAAATCCAAGTAAAAAAAGGAGGTTTGAGAAATTACAGCACTGACCAAGAAAACAAGGGTAGTATTTTATTTTATATATCTCTAGGTTCACAAAATTTACTTATTATGACTACCCTTCATTCACAAAAATTCTGTCATTTCTTTTTGTACAGAAATTGCTTCTGATGGTCTTAAGGGACGTGTGTTTGAAGCATCATTGGCCGACCTCCAAAACGACGAGGTTGCTTTCAGGAAGTTCAAGCTTATTGTTGAGGATGTCCAGGGTAAGAACTGCCTCACAAACTTTCACGGCATGGACATGACAACAGACAAGCTCAGGTCACTGGTTAAGAAATGGCAGGTCAGTATTGTGGTCATGATTTTCAGTTGAGTGTTTAAATTATGAAGAGCAAGAGTGCACTTGACATTTGTTAGTAAGCAGGTCATTTTTCCAGGCAGTAATTTGAATTTGGGGTAGCACATTATCATTGTCATCCCCACTAGCTTCACCAGCGAAAAATATATTTCCTTTGTACAGTTTACACTGTAACATCAGTATTTTTATTCTCCACACTGTTCTCTGTACATTTCTTTAAGTGCTGACAAGGTGAATTTGTCAAACAATCAAGAGTTTCTTTAGTTGGTGATTATTTCCTTTATTCTGGTGATCTTAATGCTTTATTCAGGGGTGATATTGTAAGGAGAAAGTAGATGCTGGTCACTTTAAGGGGTCAAAGGTTGAATTATGTCCCATACTGTTAAGAGTTTGAGATTTTTCCATGAAGGAGGAGGAGTATTGGAAAGAGTAGCTGAAAAAAAGTGTCTGGTATCTAGCTTGATCTGTTTTCTTAATCCGTCATTTTTCTGTCTGTTTTATAGACCCTGATTGAGGCAGC
The DNA here is from genome assembly GCF_036669915.1 of Pocillopora verrucosa. Classification (NCBI taxonomy): domain Eukaryota; kingdom Metazoa; phylum Cnidaria; class Anthozoa; order Scleractinia; family Pocilloporidae; genus Pocillopora; species Pocillopora verrucosa. The sequence continues at coordinate 12,545,462 of NC_089325.1, forward strand.
TGTTGATGTGAAAACCACTGATGGTTACCTGTTGAGGTTGTTTTGCATTGGTTTCACAAAAAAGCGAGCCAACCAAATCAAGAAGACAGCCTATGCCAAGCATTCACAAGTGAAAGCCATTCGCAAGAAGATGGTGGATATCATTACTCGTGATGTGAGCACCGGTGACCTCAAGGATGCAGTTAACAAATTGTAAGTTATGTAACACTGCTAAAATTGTCTGTGGTGAAAGTGGAGTGTAATTAAGAGAACATGAGAGAAATTTAAAGATCATGAGTTCAGAAGCAAGTGGTTTACAAACTTTTAGAGAGTTCTTCCAACATCCTGTGTGGGTTATTAGGTCGGTAAACCAATTAAAAAGTGTGGTCTAATGGTTTTCTAAAATAAAATTCAATTTTAATTGATTGTTAATTGTGTTAGTGTATGGAAATTCACAGTGCATCTCTCTGATGTTCTTGGAGAGTATGCAAATTTTGGGACAAAGTTGGAGCCAGTGTTTACAGAATCTTATTGAATTGTTGTTTCCATTTGCAGAATCCCAGATGCATTTGGCCGAGACATAGAGAAGGCATGTCAGTCCATCTACCCTCTCCACGATGTATTCATCAGAAAGGTTAAGGTCCTCAAGAAACCCAAATTCGATCGTAAGTTTGCTCTCTACTACTTTACAAGGTTCATTAAAATAGTATGATGTGTATTAGTTTTTAACACTGCATCCATTAAAACCTGGGTAACCAAGACATGAGACAATGTAAAGGGATTTTTAACATGCACCACCTCACCTCTTGCATGGTCAGTTGTAGTTGTAGCAAAGACCCCCTGAAAAAACCTGTATATCAAGTATTGGCGGAATTGATGAACTGAATTTGATAGTAGTGGAATCTGTATTTTGATGAAGGCCTTCCAGTTGCCCCAGCACTAGTAGCTGCACTGAGAAATAAAAACAGGAGATCTTCTGGTATTATTAGTAACAAGAACCATGATTTATTTCATGTTAAGTAAAACTGGATGTTGCTCATGGCAGGCTCAACATTATGACTCTTTTAAGTTTGTAACAATGTCAAAAGTAAATGCTAGATGATGTACTTTGTGGAAAAAAATTTTCAACTTGCAATAGTAGGATGTGCACATAGTACAGTACAGGTCACTCTAGTTTTAACTTTCAGTGCAACAACATCTCACAACAAGTGGAAAGAAAAGGCAACTGGTCTTATTTGGTGGTAATGGTTTAAGATTAAACATGTCCTATACTTTTTTCCTTTCAGTTGGCAAGTTAATGGAGATGCATGGCGAGGGAGCAAGCCACAGCACCACAGATGAGAGTGGCACCAAGATTGAGCGCGACAGCTTCGAGCCACCTGTGCAGGAGTCTGTGTAAAAAATATTCAGTGAAAATTGAACATAGCAAATTAAACTTCTGAAAGAAAATGTGTGATTGTGTTTATTATCAGAGAATGTTTTTAGTGACAGTGTTAACCTTTTCACCCCTAAGATCTCACAAGTAATTTTACTTGCTGTCTGCTAATAGAATTTGTTATTGGATCAACTAGCAATCTCCTGATTAATATTTTCATGACTTGTTTTTTTGATATGGAAAGGAAAGATTCTGTCTGGGTCACTTGTAGGAGTTCAAGTGTGTAGGATTCTGTTTACTGGAACAGTGAGGGGAGGATGAATGACATTTCTAATCTGAAATTTGTTCTCTTTTTCTGTAACGTTAAAGGAGACATGCATCAACAAAGACAATTGAAATGCAATGTGTTGGTCGGTCTATTTAACTAAAACAATCATTTGCATTTTGAGTACACTGAGTTTGATTGGAGTCATATTTTTTAAAACTGGAGTAGATGTTGCAACATCTTTGATGATATTCATGTTATTGAAGCATATTCAGAGTTCCTGCAGAGGAAATTTACAAGAACTAGACTTTTCAAAAAAAGTTGATAGGGTTTTATACGAGAAACAGTTTGCAAAGTTCTGAAGTATCAAAAAAGTACATGCATGTTGAACGCTACCATGAATTAATACACTCATCAATGACTTACAAGGAGATGATCATCTCTTCTTGAGTCTTTATTCTCGTCATTCTCGTTATAAATACACTTAATTTATAGCAACAGGAGATCACTTCGGATGATCACATCCAGAAATCGTAGAAAAATTATTTCCTGAATTTAACACGGATAAGCTTAACGTCATGTTCAATCGTTTTCCCAGTGAGGTACGACCAGATAAGTGACATGACATTATTATTTCCCTGATAAATTTCGATTGAAACCTTGATTCGTGCCGTCACACAGTACAACGTACGATAAATATGGGTGTAGCGCGATATTCTCAATTGGACCTCAGTAAAATTGTCATGCCAAGCTCACACAAGTGGTTCCCAGGCCGTTAGTCGTTTCCCTCCAACATGTCCTTTACTGTTCGATAAGTACACCTGTCCATCTCGGGGCCGATTTCTGCCAGAACGTCATCCACCAAGGCGCGTTGTCTGGGTTGCTGAGAAATGATCAATTCACCAAAAAGGTAGATACCCATTCCCTACAAATGAGGATAAAACATGATGGAGCATTGTTGAAGCCTAAATACTCCTCATTGCCTCTCTAAGTTGGAACTTGAATTACGCATAAACAGAATCCCGGGTAGTCACCGACACTGGTAAATAGTTATTTCAGTGCATACTAAAACAGTTAGATAATAAAACGCAAAAGATGATTTTAACTCATTTATCCCACCAATGATCAAAAATACCAAAATTGGCAGTAATATGGCAATCTAATCGGCCAACTTGCCGTTGTCGATAAGATTTCATACAACACTGCTTGCGTCAACGTGTCACGCACTAAAATAATCGTTTTATTTGGCGTCAATACTGTGGTAAAAAAAATAATTTGTTGCGGACTCACTCGGCTTCGCGTCGTGAGTCCACAAAAGTTTGACCATTGTGATGACGAATATCGTTTTCCGAAAAGATTACAGACTACGCTAAGCCACTGTCGATTTGTTAAATTTTCAGGTGCAAATCCTACGCGAGTTGCTCGGAAGTGTAGAGCAAAGGATATTTGGAGTTTAAGTAGCCAATTAGAGCGCGCCTTCAACGCGATCAACTGTTTTAATATACTCCTAATTCCAATAACAGGAGATTTCCAAAAATTCAAGAAAGAAAATTTCTATTTTGAGCTTTTTTACCTACCTGATCCTCTATCAAAAATCTCCTTACATCTGGTAACCCTGGAGTGAAACTATAACGAGAAAACAGGGAAATAACTATTTTAAGTAAGAGCAAGTATGTTTGTTTTGCTTCCGTTCGTGCTTTGATTGGTCTAGAAAACTCGCACCAGACTCTCGACCAATCAGATGCAAAACTAAAACCATTGCAATTTAGTCCGTCGTGATTGGACAAAAAGAAATCGCGTCACCCTCTCAACCAATCAGATGTAAGAGTACGGCAAATGCGACGCGGTCGCTCACGTTTCTCCAAACTTCACGCTGTCTACGGTGCACCACTCCCTTTGAGTTCTCATCGGTTTCTTATGATATTTAATACTTTGGCATCACTAGCCGATTTAATCTTTTTGGTTTTTACGATACTCATTTGAAAGGCACTCCAACCATCATTAAATCAACGGCGAACACTTGCCACACTTACTTATGTTTTACCACGAGTTCACACCAGCGATGTCGAATCTGCAAAATGAAAACACGCGGTCATAACCAATGCACCTAAAACCCAAGGGCTGAGGAATATCATGCTACATAAACCTTCGTTTCGCTATGTTTTTTATTGCCGTTGTAGTGGCAGATTACTGAGAGTTCCTTTTAGGACATTCGTGTACTGTTGCAGCTGTTGAGAAATGGCTGTTGGTGGAGGCTCGACACAATTATCATGATTGGAAGTTAATTTAAAGTATAAATTTAGTTACGCAAGGTGAAGGTCAGAGAAACTACAAAGAACATAAAAAGACTGTTAGAGTGGTTAAAATTGGACGTTGTATTCGAGAAACGGCTTCCAGGGAAGAATTAAATGAAAACAGCGCTAAGAATAACTGACAAACCTCGGCATTTCCGTTTGATAAGTTGTAACACTTGTCCAACTGACGCAGTGTGTTATGGGATATCGCCTCTCGCTCCAAAAGTTTTTCCAGCAACAAAACAACTTGTTCAGCGACTTCCTAACATTCGAAAATAAAAGAAAGAAAAGAAACCGTTATACTAACCGTCCGGTTACAGTCGTTCGAGATTTGTAGAACTACATCGGCGTTTGACTTCGGGATTCTTCGGATCGGTTCGGACTAGAGATTAAAACTTAAAATTTCGCCGAAGAATCACTAACCAATCAGCTGTTGTTCTCTAAATAATCGCACCGCAGGAACACGCACTAAATTTAGATTTTAAAAAAGTAGCGTTGGAATAAGGGTACGTCTGGGGAATAATTGCATTCACTTTATGGTCTCGTGGTTCGGATCGTTCCGAAAAAAATACCGACCCACGGTTATGACGTTTTTGGAGCGGAACAAGTACTACACAATGGCTGCTGTTGTATTTACAGGAAAAAAAATAGCCCTCACCAAATTGGAGCTGGGAGGTTGCTTTCTCTTTCGCAATTTGAGCGTCTTGTTCCGTTTGTTAATCATGTCTTGTTTCTTCCAGACCTGAAACTAAAAATATCCGACAATTCCACCAGATCAGCAACTAGAAATCGGCAATGAATCAAGTGATAAATACCAACAGTTTTCCTGAGCTAGGTAACCGCGCACATACCTCGTTTTCCACTTGTGAAACAAGTTCATTGTCCGGGCTGTCAAACCTCTTCGGAAAAGACTGGGTACAAAAAAAATAAGAACTCTGGCCGTTTAAGTATTAATCCTTTACACCCTAACATCAGTATGCATATTCTCCGTACTGTTATCTGTTCATTTCCTAAGATGCTGACATGGAGAACATGTCAAACAATCAAGAGCTCCTCTTTAGCTTTAGTTGGTGATCCATTCATATTCTCACAAACTCAATGTGTGACTAGTAGCGTGCATACAAAACTTTGACCATTCCTATTGGCTGGAAACACTTCAATTAGTCCCGAACGACAAACAACGCTGAAATATAATGTATATTATTGACAAACAATCAAATAATTTCTCTTGGAATTCTGAATAATTAAGAACTTGTAAATTTTCAAAAAAACTACCAATTACATTTTACCTGAGGACTTAGGCATTTTTTCTGGCCTTTGAAAAAAATTCTCTAAATCACTGATTCCTTATTCCAAAACACAATGACACTTACAAAATTGTTGATTTAGTTTTTAGCTTGACAGGTTTAATGTTTTCTACCTTTTCTTTATTATTTTTACCGTACAATAAGATACCCCTCCTTTCCTTTCCCTCCCCGCCAAACCCAGGACGAAAGAAACAAAGCACTCAAGAGGTGCGAAAAATCTCTCGTGGCTGGCACCTTCACAGCCCTCTCAGTCTACTCGAAGCGACTGAATAGTTTTTGTCTGCTAAACGGTTCTAATAATATCATCAGGTTTTTTCATCAGCCAGTTTGGGGAGCCAGTGTCTATTCTTGCGCTTATTTGTTCCTAGCTACATAACAAACTCACCTTGGGTAATCCCGGTCTTTCCAGCCATTCGCTCATAAAATTATCCTTCATTTCTCTTTAACAAGAAAGAAGCTCACAGTTACTAGAGTATCACAAAAAAACAGAACGAAGGGAGATGCTTTATTCAACGGTTACGATAGAAGCTCTTGAGTCTTACCTTGGTACATCGGGAAAACTTTCAACAAAGAAGCCAAAAAAGTCCTATATGGTCATGAAAAAGTAACGATTAATAACACCTCATAGAAAGTCTTGATAGCCCACAGGCGGTTAAGGATGTTTAAGAGTCGTTTTGAATTTGCATTTCACAAAAACCATTTTGAATTTGGATTTTATGAGAGAATGTATTTATAGGAGAATGTATCCAAATAAAAATCTGCCTTCAGTAAAAATATAAAAAATGACGTACTTTACTTTTGAGTTATTTCTTTAACTATCTCTTTGTGACTGATGCCGTTTCAATACCAACTTAGATTTCAAGTTGTACCACCTATAACAATTTGTTTTCACTTTACATAGAAAGTTATAAAAATAACTCAAAAGCAAGCTAAGATAGTCATTTCTATTGCATAATTTTTACTTGAGGCACAAATTCCCTTGTAAAATGCAAATTCAAACGGTACTCGTAATATGCAAATTAAAAACTGCTGTCATTCAACCTGGGCTGCCTGTGGATACTGCTATATTTGACTAATTTTTCCTTAAAAAGTCAATATTCTCTAAAACTTTGAAAACTATAATACTTCATACCTAAATTGCCTGGAGGTTTGACCCGTGTATCTACACCGTATACCAAAACTTCATGACAAACGAGATTACTCATACTAACTATGCCGGACACTAATCGACAATAGACTTGGCACACTAATACAAGTAAAGGTTCACCGAGGCAGAATTCATCCTTATACTTGGACAAACCAATTTATTTCATACTTAAGTCGATGAACAAAATTTACTTCCGACAGTCTTTTTAATGGGATGAGAATCTACACTATTGCGGCACAGCAGCTTCATTGAATCTTAAGCCATAAAAATAAACACCGGACTTACCTCTGAAGTAACAAGTTGCTCTCTGAAATGTTGGACATATTCAAACAAAAACTGATCAAATTCCTCAAGTCCAACCATAGTCGCCATGCAATGAAGTAAAAAGTATCCCTGCAAGGAAATAAGACATGATCATACGGCCCTACGCTGTTGTAGAGCGGTTGTATGGGGTGGTAAGGACTGCACTTGTGCCGGAGCCTGTCCCGATTTTCGTTTCATATAGCGACTAGGAATTCTTTACTACCCCAGGATGGCATGTTAATTCACGGCTGGTTCATCACAGGTTTCCTTCCGCCAACCCAAAATTTCGCCGTACCCATTTGACCCTTGACTGACATGACTGACCAAGACTGAATTTCTCCTTACAATATCAGTCAGACAGATAGTGAGAATAAAGGAGATTATGAATTGATCCTATACCAAATCATCTGAATTGAACAGCAGACAGTAAGGTGGATTACTGATGAGATTTTGAGGATGAAGGGGTTGAACTCCTGGGTGGAGAAAGGCAATGTGTTTAACCCAAGAACATAACACAACGACCCGCCTTGGTCTCGAACCCGGACTTCTCAATCCGGAGTCCAGTGCACTGACCATTAGGCCACCATGTCACGGCTTCCTGCACTCCCTGAACAAATGAACAATAAGTAAACAGGGCGCACCTTGAGGTAATGAACTTGTGTCCATTTTCTGGAGCAGATTTGACCGAACTGGACCACAGTGTGAGGTTTGATAGACACAGAATCAGACTGACGCGAGCTCCTCTTAACTGCTTCGGCTGCTGAAATAGCTGTGAATCATAAAAACAAGCGTTTATGGGGCTACTTTAAAAGTTAGACAGTTTTTTTAATAACGGAGGTAAGTTTCTAAAGAAACGATAGTGCTGAGTCGGTGGGAGAGTATAACGAGGTAATTTAATATTATCAACTGAGTTGAAAACGTAGATTGGCCACCATAAAGAGTTTCAAAGCCGACGTTTCGAGCATTAGCCCTTCGTCTATCGCTCTGAAGAGGGGCTAACGCTCGAAACGTCAGCTTTGAAACTATTTACGGTGGCCAATTTACGTTATCAACTGAGTTGATAATACTGAGTTGATAATAATAAATTACCCGGGTTTTTTTTCAGATTCATTTGTTGTTAGAGTCAGTTGTTACCATAATCAAAAGGAAAGGCTCTTACCAGATTTCGGTTTGGCGACTTTGGGCCTGAAACGAAAAGAAAACATCCCATTTAGTTAGCTTTACATGCAAAATTATAGGCTTGTCTTGAATTCTGCATTTCAACGATTCCTTGGTTTTGGTTACAGCATTTAGAGCAAGGTGCCTAAATCTTCATTTGTAAGTCACTGTTATTTGCCTCTCCAAATATTTCTTCTTTACGATTTTCTTACCTCAAACACTTGAGACTGTCATCACACTCCTTGATTTCAGACAATAAACATCTGTGCCGGAGAATTTGCCTCATTTCTCGAAAAAATCTGTCTTTATCCCTAGACCACTGCGGAAGAAACAAATTCGCCAAATTCAGCAGAACACAGGTTACAAAAATACTATGTCTCAAAGCCTGCGTAGTTGGCAGTTTTGTGTGCGCTGAAGCGATGAGTGGCTGCTTGAGATGGGAGATACTTGCACCTTCGCAACTCACAAACGAGCGCACACAAAACCATCATCAAGTGCTAAAAAAAAAACGCAAGCATAGCGTCTTCATGCCCATATGGGGCATTTGAGGTCGCTGAAAAAATACCAATATTAAAACAAGTATCCATACTAGCAAGAGAGATTGGTTCCTAAAAGGAGGCCAACCGGTCATTTTACAAAGCGTAGCCAGAAAGGAGAACTCAGGGCAACAAAGATAAAATTCAGTGAGCAGCAGAGAGGAAGACTTGAACCCAGGATCCCACCAGTGCCCTTACCACTCGGCCTCTCTCCAGTACACTCTCTCTTATAATGTACATAAGTTACATGTTAATAACTTCTGGAAGTTAAAAGGTTAAGTATGGACGTAAGTAATTGTTAGTCTCCAATCTTATCGTCTAAAAGTTAAGGTTTCGGTCAAGCGTAAATGAAAGCGGTAAAAATTCACCGCTTCGTGTCTCGGCAAATTTCCACCACCTCCACTTCGGTGAATAGTTGTCCACTATCAATGTCGGGAATTTATTTTTACTTATTTTGCGTAAGAAACACGAACTGTCCACGTACCCTCTCAGCCTTTGATTGAATCTTCTCTTCTATGAACGTGGCGAACCCCTCTGAAAGCCATTCTTCGCTCCAGTCCTTGGCGCCAACCAGGAGCCCGAACCAGGCGTGCGAGATCTCATGTGCCAGTCGCACGCGCATGCTCGCATCACCAGAAAGAAGGGACTGGGACAGAAACACCAGATTGGGACTAAAAGACAAAAAAAAAAGAGATGAAAGTCACCTTGGATTGATTTCCAAGGTTAAGGTTTTGGACGACATAAAAGAAAGAGGAATTTTGAACTAGTTATGAGCAACTGGTCTGGAACGAAAGAGCGGATCTTGAAAACGAGAACGAACTGAATATAAACCAACCTTTTGAGTCCCATGCAAGCGAAACACTTTGGCAAAACCAACATGTCCAACCGTCTGAATGGATAAGGACCTAACAACTCGCAGGAAGCTTCTAGAAATTTAGGCGCGTATTCTAGCAACTCCTCTGCCGCCCTGTCAATCAAACTGGGCGGAGCAAACAAACGACACGTGACCGGCACATTGGGATTATCACCGTTTTTAGTGTCGGCGGTTCTAGATAGCCGGCACTCCCACCACCCCACAGCCAAGGCCAGAGTTGAGCAAGGCAGTGGACAATCCATCTCATAGTGGTAGGTCACTGCAACATGATACAAAAAAAAAAAAAGGTTTCTTCTAGAAAATCCACGATGCCGATTTTTGTTAAACACTTGGGTATGATTTTAGGAACAAATGAGCAGTAGTTTCACGACTCTCTCCGACGACTTCTGCAATTTAAATTCCCATCCAGAGTATAAGTCGAGTCCATAATTTCGTCAAAACGCAATCTGATTGATCAAACGGCACTAACATTTTTGGCCGATCACTGAGGCAGTAAAGGAAAACCAATGACACTTCGAATAGCTTTTGACAAATGCCTCCCATTCGCCGAATTAGGGAGACCAATATCTCTGTTTCTAGCGGCCGTGCATTTACTGATCGACATACACGCGCCATTTAGCTACCTCACGATTTTTCCATCTATCGTCTATCAAGATTTCAAGTTAGTCGCCTGCAATCCGTTTCAATCTTCTCCATCCTTACCGACCAGAAAATGAAAGAATTGAAGTCTTACCTTGAGTATCATTCCGGGTGGTTTTCCCAACAAACTGGTTCCCACTCATTAACACAACACAGTCCTCCGGCACGTGGATCGATGCCTGCCATGTTGACATGGCAATCGGAGGCTCCTGACATGGCATCAGAGAACGATTATTGATGTACGCACCGGGTGAGTAGACAGAAGGCCTGGTGCACAGAAAAAAATACAATTTGAAATCATTCAATTTCTTGGAAATTTCCAGGCCATTCTAAATTTCCTCACAAATTAATGGGGAGCGTTCGGCGTTGTATCAAGACAGGATTTCACCAACTAACTGATCGTTCGTTTACTCTGTTAAACTGTTTTCTAGATAACGAATTTATATCATATGCAGAAGTTAAAAAGTTACAACTAGGAATAAGGGCCCAGTTGTTCGAAGGCCGATTGGCGCTACCTAAGGGTTCAATTGATAACTGGGTCTCTATATTCGTTTGTTCCAAAGCCTGTTTCAGATAACTTTCTTCACTCTTTCTATAGCATCCATTCATCAAACTGTAGGCAGAAAGAATTATACGGAATTTTCTATTGAAGCTTTCAGATCTGAAGTCAGATTTTACACTAATCCTGGGTAGTCTTAACCCAGCTTTGAACCACCCGTCCCTGGTCGAGGACGACGCCTCACTTACTTGCCATCTTGGTCAGTCGCCCAAGTCAATGACGATCCTTCTGGACTAGTGTGGTATTTAATCCAGACACATCTGGGCCACGCCTTGCCAGTTGCTTCAGGTTTCGAAATCTGTACACACCAACCATACACTGAATACGACAGGCCCTTAAACGGCAAGGGCGTGTGGGATTTATCGCCGAGAATGTTCCCTAAGAAGCCGAGTGGTACCTCGGATGAAGTTGTTTCGTGTGACAAGAGGCCGCTTTGTTTATGTCGGCAAAATGTTACTTGGAAATCATCTGGAAGAACAACTTCGCTCACAGATTCAATGTTCACTAAGGTACTGTCTAACGTCATTTGAAATTGCTTTTTAGTGACCTCTTCGTTGCGAGGTTCAAGAAATAACACTATGTTTCCTTTCATACTTTTTTCGTTAAATTCCACAGACAAGTCAAGAATGTAATGATACACAAGAACTTCATCAACATTTGCCATCAACGGCAAATCGTCGCTTTTATCCCATTTAGTGCCAATGGATCTTTCATCTTCACTCGTTCCCTTGCAATCAGAATCAGATTCACTTTTTGTTCTCTTCGTCGAACTTTGAGCTACGTCACAAACTTCCTCAGTTGATAGAGACCTTTTCCTTCCACAACTGCCTTCTCCCCCTGCGTTTTCACCAGCATTGGTGGCATAATCACAAACATCTTCCATATTTAAAGAGTATTTCAAGTTACATCCGTCAGTTTTGACCTCTGTGTGTTCCACATCATGACTTCCTTTACAATAATCCGTAAAATTCTGAAGCCATGATCGGTATGAGATCTTCATTTGCACTCCATTTGGCAGAGTGCGGGAACTTGTATCACTGACGGTTACCGATGACTTACTCCTGTTATTTTTCTTGTTTTTCTTGTTTTTATTCTTCTTCTTCATCTTTCTCTTCTCCTGAATTGTATGATCATCTGCCCCACATTTTCCAGAGCATGGGGAAGGGATCGTGGTGGCATTTTCATCGACCACAGATTCCATGGAGCTTCCTTCAGCCATCGACATGCTCACGCTTGTAGCATCAGAACTGGTGATTGACATCAGATTCTCAAGACGAGGCCCATCCTCAGCTCTGTACATTGTACCTTCTGCATCCTTGGACACCTCTTCTAAATTTACACCAACCCCAACCGAGATAACGGCTGAACTCAGTTTGTCGCAACCCATCACACCTTCTGAATTCGTACGCAAGACATATTCATTGTCAATAAGCTCCACTTCCCCTTTCTCCTCTGTTATACTCTTGCCCTCCCCATCTTGGCTCGTGCCTGATGTAGGGCTAATAGCTATACATGCATCCTTGCAAATCATGGATTCTATTCCATTGTGACACAAAGCATTGTCTGCTTCCTCCTCTTTGGACCACGCATTCTTGTGTACGGTCGCAGATAATCTGAACGTTGAAGGTGAATTCTCCAAAAGCGTCGCGTCATTTGGTTCCTCGACAAGCCTATGCTTTTTATGATCTGTCATAAAGTTGCCATCTTTTTCCTTTGACGATCCTGAATCTTTTCTAGGCGTATTAGTTGATGACAAAGAGTTTAAAGCTGATGATGAAATGTCGTGAATCGTGACATCACCAAGATCATGTCCTTCAATAATGGGAACGTTTTCAACCAAAGGCTTATCGTTGTGGTTGATCCCTGTTGGCAAGCTTGAAGCTGCTATAATTTTACCGTCACATGAAGGGGATTTATCGTGAAACGCTTCATCAGCTGACGCCTCAATGCAAGTTAAAGTGTTACAACCAGAGCTGAGTACAACTTTATCTTCATTTCCCCCTACACTGGAAGTTGTAGGTGTCTCACACTGCCCTGTCGTACTGCCTTGCTCCTTCACTTCTGTAGTAAGCACATTGCTTGACACTTCATTCCCAAAATTGTCGTGAAACGATTCACAAGCGCTTTCGTCTATCATAGACGTGCATACCACTGAAGGTAATGTTAGGCAAGAGGAAGAATCTGACTCTAGATTGCGCGCTGGGGGTTGGCTTTCATTTTTGGACATATAAGTGGAAGCTCCTTTCTCGTGAACAGATTCCACCTCGTTTCCTTCACTGGAAGTCACGTGGTAAGCTTTCCCAGATTTTTCAATCGTAGAATTCGACTCTACAGGCGTTGGCGCCGCTGATAGCAAATGCATTCCACACTTTCTGCTCAAGCCTGACAACACGTGGCAAGTTTCCATGTACACTTCTTCCAACGTCCAAGATGACAAACCATGTCCAACTGGCCTTTTGCTGTACACGGCTAAAAATGTACAAAGTTCTACAATATTTAACACTGTTACATAGCAGACGTTGAGAGTCCTTGACAAGGATCTAAGTCAAAATCGAGCGTAAGACCAGTGTCCTCCAGAGGCAATAGCAACTGGTGTTTTCTTCAGCTACTTTAACACGACAAAACAGTATTTTACTGGTCTTAATATGAAATAAACTTTATTTTTTAGTTACTCTCGCATGTAACCGTATATAGATCAAAACTGGAAAGAAAAACGATCCGTAAAATGGGAATTGATGCGAGAGGAAGAGATTAACAGGTGTGTTCTTTCTAATATTCTGTACGCTGGTGCTCGGCCTAACCGTGCAAAGTAACCCTAATGGTTCGATATTTAAGCTGTCTGTTGTGCAGTGGAGCCGAGATTTTCCCTCTGAAGCACCCGTTTCCCACTGGTTACTTTTACTTGTTACGGTTGGTCACCAAAAATGTTTTGAAAACACCTCTACGATTCGTTGTAATCTTTAATCTACGATTCGTTGTAATCTTTCGTTGGTCACTTTAGTTTTGATTTCACGACACTGAATTGAAATGGTTACTAATTTCTCACCTGAGGGAATTCCTTTCCCAGCTAATCGGTTCCCGTTCTCCCCAATGGCAAGATGAATCATGTAGAGAAGTACTGGGAATGAGGAAGAGCAGTCTCTGTTGTCATCTTCGACAAGCCCTGTCACCGCAAGATGTCCGCTACCAGACATTTTTTCGCTATTGCCCAGAACCTCTTTGAGCTTATTCTTCATTACAAAGGCCTGCATAGCTGTAACATGTTGAAAGTGAATCCCATAACAAACATCACGTGTTCTGAGATCGCTCCAGTCCTTTATCAGCCTGATAAGGTCCAAGTTTGGCCGGGAAAACATGGGCCCTATTGCCACGAAGAATACCTTGAGAGCATCTTCGGGCAAATGATTAAAGTAATTCTTCAGTGACTCTTGCAAGAGGTGGACTTCATCTCCTTTCAATTGGAAAACCATATGTTCGAATTTCACGTCCGAAGCTTTGCGCATTCGAAGATTTGCAACAATAGCATCAGCCAAGGCAATATGTGATCCAAACTGCCAGGAATTGTAAGCTTCTCGGTTTGATGCAGAAGGAAAGTCATCCTCGACAAGAAAAACGACTCTCATGGATGACATGACCAAACCAGGAGGAGTGACCTAGAAGAAATGGGTGACAAAAAAGATACGAGCAAGTAATTCTTGTAAAAAGGAATATAGTTAAAAAGATAAGGTACCAAAGGCCAGCAGTAACAATCGATAACATGTAAAATGGCAGGCAAAAACATTTTACACCCAACATTTCTACGGTCCCGACAAGATGTTGCCGGTTTTCCTGCGACATAAAAATACCGGAAACGTTATGTCCCGAATCGAAAATTTTCATTTTGTTTTTGCGCTAAAAGTCATCTGCCGCCACATAGCGCTGCCTGCCAAGATCGCCTAAGAATTTTTTCCGAATAACTCGAGGAAACTCTGCCTTCATTTCTTCGAGGTCCTCCTTTGCCAACCGTGTTGCAGCGCTTCTTGATTCAATTTGGTAAAACTAAAACCAAAATAATCCCAATAACCAATCCAATCAGAGCGTGGGAAAGTACTACTACGAACTAAAGAGAACTCAAAGTTAAAAAAAGCAATCTTCTCGAACAGCGGGACAACGCGAGAGGCCAAGGTGCGGCTGGTATTAGTTTTGCATCTGATTGGCGGAGAAAATGGTGCGAGTTTTCTGGACCAATCACGAAGTGAATTAATGCAAAACCAATAAAAAAATATGACAACAGTGGTACCTGATCTTCTTTGCCTTCTGTTGAAAGCCTTTCCTCGACATTATCACAGCCTAAGAACCCTAATCCCATCTCCCGTGCTAGATCTGGAAATCCCTCGGTGCATGCTCTGTTCACGGTATCCTTCAGTCGTGTACCACATGTGCCTGTCGTTTTCCTGCAAACCATGGTCGAGAGCATCAAATGAAGATCAGCAACTTGGGAACCAGTCTCGTAAACTTCTTTTGTACTGCCGCAAAGAATGGAACGAAGTTTGGTCTTCAGCCAATCAGCATCCACAGGCCAATCCTAAATTCATCGAGATTTGTACACACTAAAGATTAGTAATCTGGAATACCGAAGGATGATTTGAGAAATTAAGGAACAATGCACCGTAGCCTTCCTCTAGAACAAACTCTAGTGAGTTAAATTTCTACTTTCCAAGCATAAAGGCTGGGACTCTTAAAGGATCAATCAACTACTTTGAAACAGATTCTATGCTTACCACCACAGAAAGATGTCTCTGGACACATTTTAACATAGCAAACATTGCACAAATTCAAACCAAGTTTAACTTGTCTAACTCTGTTGAGGTTTGAAAGCTGTCACAAGAGTGAAGATTTTTCTCGACCTAAAGCAAATTTCTGCATCAACTCGTCACCATGACGAAATGGAGTGATTTCTTTATCCAGTGTCTCCCGTTCTTCAATCATTAATAAGAAAGAAACTTACTGCATGAGAACAATCTAATTTCAATGTGAAACAAGATGAGATGTGTGTAGCCATCAGAGCATCTTCCAGCATTGTCTGGCAGGCCATTACAAAGTCGTGAAGAGAACAAAATTCTTCGAATCCACTTTCTTTTCCAATGGCAAATGGAGTGCATGAAAAAACTTGACCTTGACAACTTGAGTGGCAGCTCAATACTGCAACAACTTCAACTGTAAGAGAAGCTCACATTTTATATCAAGTGCCAAATTTAAATAGCCAATATTTCTTATTGATGAAATTTTTTTAATACCATCAAATCAGGGTTGTTAGGTGTTTAATTTAAAAGAATTGGCATATGTGACAATAATTAGCATGAAAAGTGGTTGCTTTACCAAGGTAAAGAACCCTTAAACCATCAAGCTGGGGTTGTTAGGTGTTTAATTTTAAAAGAATTGGCATATGTGATGATAATTGATATCAAAGGTGGTTGCTTTAAAGAGGGAAAGAACCCTTTTTTGTTAATATTATGATTCCATGTTGTCATGCATCTGCCCAGTAATACTTCACATACAACATGGAAATGTGGTACAAAACAAAAGTGGCACACATGGCACAGCTGAGTGTGCCTGTATTGTTCTTACCACATTTTAAGATCATCAGTGATCTATTACGGTACAGACCCATAGCGACATGGAATTTACTTGTTACTCATAAGTGATCTCAGCCTGTACAATGCAACTGTCTTTCATTCATGTTTCAAAAATATTGTTAATGCATTTTTTAAAATTTAAATCATGGTTTTACCAATCAAAATAATTAATAAATGGCTGAATGATTAATAGAAGCAACTTTTACACTCAGTGATTGTTACCTGTTGGCCAGTGACTTTTCAAGAATGACAGCTTTGTAATGGATTCCATTAGTTCTTGACGACTCACAAAGTTCTGAGTTATGACCACACAATTGTTGTTGTATGTCCCTGGATGATTGACCAACTAACATCAATAACTATAAGTAAAGTCTACATACAAGACTATAGTACATACATGTAGCAACAAGAGTCTGTCTCAGAAATGGTGGAGTGAAGTGATAACACTTATCACTACTTCAACAGCAACTGTTCCTTAATGAGATGCAAGTTTATTACAGGTTTCTTTCTTCCCAGAAAATCGTGAAGATTCACAGACAGTTAACTGGTCCCATTAACCTTCCTGAGCGGAAGTCAAGAAAGACAATGTAAGAGGTAAATGCCTAAGAACCCTGCCTGAGAACACACCACTTGTTATAACCCTTGCCAGGGCTTGATTCAAAACCTTTACATCTGAAGGCCACACATCTTCAGAGATCCATAGGCAGGTCAGCAGGCAAGACCAAGATTAAACAGCAGTTGTAGTTTGATGCAAAAGTTTAATTGACAAGTGAGAGAGGCAGGGCTCTCACCCATTTACTAAACTTTCATGTCAAAGTGAAACCACTATTTTATTTCCCTCTTGCCTGATTATTTGCCTCTAAGTAGCCACAGGTAGAGTCCAGCACGCTGCTCACTGGTTTACAATGTGTCTTATCATTAACCATCAAAAGTGTTCAGTGATGAACAAATATTGCATTTGTGTTTTTACTGAAACTATAGTTTACAAAAATAAACCTTCAAGAATGGACTTAATATATAACAGAAGGTAAGTTTCTTAAGAAACTGTGGTGCTGAGTCTGTGGGAGAGTATAACAAGGTAATTTAGTATTATCAACTGAGTCGCTAACGTAAATTGGCCACTGTAAAGAGTTTTGAAGCTGACATTTTGAGCATAAGCCCTTCCTCAGAGTGATGACGAAAGGCTAACAGTGGCCAACTTACTTTATCAACTCAGTTGATAATACTAAACTACCCTGTTAGTATATAACACCTCACCCCATATTTTGGCATCACATACCTTCAGCCAGAAGAGCAGCTTTCAGAAACAAGGAAATCCAATCACCAAACTGGGACTGCGGGTCTTTTAAATTAAACACCGCAAGCACCTAGAGAGATGTCAAAAGATAAGCTATCCCATACGAAAGATAGAAAATAAGTTTGAACACACTGCATAAAAAAATAAAAGTAATGAATGAAAGGCTAAACTAATGAAAGGTGTTTAAATTTTAATCTTAACACATTTTCACATCACTCATGATCTACATGCATTACTGCTTATTACTACTGAGTAATCATCTGTTTCCAAGATAACATATTGCATTTTTGTTTCTGAAGCATTTCAGCAGGCCAGAATTGTAAATCCTCAAATTTGATTGGCTAATTGTGTGCTTGTACCTAGTCTAGTTCTTTACAATACAGTCTAGATGTCTTTTTTTGCACAGAAAAACAGAAAAAAGCCAACCAGCAGAAAAAAATAAATAGTAAGTTATTTACTGGTCTAGGTCGGTCTGTATGGGAAAATAACTGCGCCGTCGGTCTTACTGGAGACCTTAGCACAGTTTTTTCCCATACTGGCCTCCTGCCCCGTAGATAACATATACATATTGCAAGGAAATGTTACATGCTTTAACATGAGGGGTTAACCCTTGCAATCTCACAATTTACATAATCATTTCATTCATTCTCTACATTTATTGCCATACATCTCTTACAACCTAAGCTCCAATGATTTAGTATTAAATCAAACAATATTGCCTGGTTGATCTTTTCCTTTCTTCTTTTCAATTTTTTTGCTTGGAAATGTATTGAAATTGATTGCGGAAAACCTCTTTTGGTCACCTTGAGGAGTGAAGTGGTTAAAGGGTTAAATTGTTTAAACTAATTATTTGTGTCAACTAATGGTATTAAATATTAAATATTAAATATTTTTCTTAATTATAGCCATACCTTTCTGACGCCTTCAGGTAACCATTGCCTCTCGATAAAATCATTGCTATCAACAAGATGAGAGTTGCTGAATTCATCATCAGTTCCAGAATCCTTTTCTTTCATATAATGATGAACTTCTTTGCCAACATGTCTTTCTAGAACTTTTACATTCTTTATGGTATTGAGGAGCCAGCAAGGCTTCCCTAGAAGATAAATGGCTAAAATTTCAGGTAAAGTGATTTTAACTATGAAAGAAACAAATAGGATCCAATCTAGGATGTTTTGCAGATTTTACTCTAGAATCTTAACAAATTCATCTATTGCATCCAAGCAACTAACTATACCCCTACCCAACAAACCTTTAACTTTTTACACTTAACGTCAATATGCATATTCTCTATACTGTTCTCTATACATTTGCTAAGGTGCTGAAGAGGAGAATTTGTTCAACAATCAAGAGCTTCTTTAGTTGGTCATTGTTACCTTTAGTCTCATAACCTAAATGTTTGATTCAAGGGTGATATTGTAAGGAGAAATTAGTTGTTAGTCAATGTCAAAGGTCAAAGGGTTAATGGGTGTTAATCTTTGTAAGTAATGCAGTCCTGTTTTGGACAATACCTTGCAAGGCTTCTGAATGCTGCTTGCACTGTGGAAAGTCGCATCGTACGTATCTCGTGTCTGGAGATGTGTCAAATGCAAAAACAGTACTGGAGAACCGTTTCAAAAGTTCTTGAGTCTATGAGACAACATGTGGAAAATGAAATGCAAATTATCAAAGATATTTTTTTATATAATGCTTGTGAATAAAAAAGTATCTACAACATGAGAGACAATTCACCTTAAAGAGAATAACAGTGCTAACAATTCTTTCAGACTGTTTCTTTTTTTTTCAGTAACTAAAGCAAAGATCTAAGAGAAAATTTATCTGCCTATCACTGAATTTTTTTAAATTACAGATCACCTTTTTCCTTCCTCTTCATTTTAAATTCATTAACTTATTTATTAACTCTTCTGATCTTTTCAGGCCCATAACTTTAAGGGAAACTTTTCAGTTCATTTAAGACATGAAAAGGAATGCTGGGTGGTTTCCAGAGCTAGATAAGTTCCTTGAGTAACAAATATTCCATAACAAATTAGGAAATTCAAAATGATGCGAATGAAGATGTTAACCAGTGAATGACACAGGTATGTCCAGACAACAAGGACTGCACCCGAGTTTCACCCTTAGCTAAACCTTAACATTTATTTGATATTAATATTCTCCACACTGTTCTCTTAACGTTTCCTCTCGCACAGACAAGGAGAATTTATTTGACAATCAGTAACTGACCAAACTGGTGATAATTTCCTTTATTCTCATCACCTTTGCATTTGATTCAAGGGTGATACTGTAAGGATATTACAGACGCCAATCAGTCTAAAGGGTTGAAAGGTTAACTGAATAATACCCCATTCACACCAGCAAAACATGTTTTGTTAAACTGGTTTTCATTGAATGAAAATTATAAACAGAGAACTGAAAAACTTGATTTTCCATTGGATTCAAGTACTTGCTAACTTGCATTTCCAATGTGCTGCATTCAAGTCAAAAATATTCGGCTAAATAGTTTCTATGAAGAAAAAAAGAATTAAACTGTGTTTAACAAAACAACTTTTAAACATGTTTAAGCTTTGGTGTGAATGGGGCATAAGTCTCGATCACACACACAAACAAAAAGTGATATGCCTATCATGAGGGATAACGAAACATTCAGATTTAGCTCTGTAGATGACTGAGGAGAGCTAAGTATCTTTTTATACAGACGAATGCCACGGCATCTGCTCCTCAAAATTATATCACACTTTGAGGCACCCTGTTTTTCTGAGTGCTTGGTGTTCTTAACAAATTTTATCAATAAGAACATAATAGGTTAATTTTCATATAATAAAAGATGCAAGTTAGAAGTTAAAAATCTCCTCGGACTAAAAAATAACCGCGGGAATCCTTACCTTGGCAGCACTGGTGTTATGTTCTTCCTTCGAACTTTCTGTCTGGTCTGCCATGTTGGACCATGTTGGTGCCCGCAGAAGATTGCTGTCTTCCAGCGGTATTTCCATGACGGCAATTTTCAAAACAAAATGGCGGGCAACTCGAACTTGGAAACGAAGCAAGTTTTGTTAGCTTCAGAGGCAGAATTGTACATAGAGGAGCTAAAAACTTATTCTTTGAAGGAAATAGGAAGTCCAAAGTGAGCTTATATTAAGTTTTATTTAAGAGCTTTGTGCACTTTACTTCAGATTTTGATCACTCAATTTTTTTAGTAAGACTTGTTGCTATAGGAAGGTATATATATTATTAACTAATTTGTCCTTCTTGTTTTTACAGATGGATGAGTCAACATGAATACATAGAAAAACTTAACATGCAGGTGAGATTGTGTGCTTAGTTGATAGCCCTTAGGCAAATCATTATTGGGTAAAACATCTGTTAAATACCTGTAAATTGTGCAAAATTAGATGAAAACCTAAGGGCTTGCTAAAGATTCTTGTTTTATTTGTTTAACAGGCCATCATAAGTGCTTCGTCGCAGGCAGATGAATTTATCAAGGAACTGCTGATAACCTTGGAAAAGGTACCCACTCAAAATCAACTGAATTTATTCATAGCATTTGTTTATAACAAATAATATTAAATTGGTAAAAAATAATTACTTTGATAATTAATAAATAATTAGTTTCATGAATATGTTATTATACATTTGTATGATGTATATTTGTAAGAATCATAGCATTTCATGAATAGCTGTTACTTGAGCCAGAGGCACTACTGCAAGCACACACTCATGAGTTCCAGACTTTTAGATGTTGACCTTCAACTTCCAGGATCTGCTGCTGAATGCTAATGCTAATTCCCCCCTCAAGCTGCTACATATTTCCTTGCAAATTAGTTGCAACTGTGCACTCTTGGCAGACTGGGGAATGGATTGTGTCAGTATTATGATCACAATCTGATTTAAAACCTTATGTTTGAGACCAGGGCTAGCCAATGTTTGTGATCTAATGGGCAAGTCACTTCATTCTTGCCTCCTCTCTGTCATGTCCTCCTTACGCCCTAACATCAGTATGCATATTCTCCATACTGTTTTGTATACATTCCCTAAGACACTGACAAGAAGAGTTTGTATAACAATCATGAGCTTCTTTATTTGGTGATCATTTCCTTTATTCTCATAACCTTCATGTTTGATTCAGGGGTAATACTGTATCTTTCCTCTAGTGGGGCTTTTCTTGCTCCAAACATTCGGACAAGGCAAGCTTTCTTTTTTAAGAACAAAGTTTATTAAGCAACTCAATGGTGTAATTTTTTTTAAACTCTCACATGCTATGAATAAATCTATTTTTAAGTACAAGCTGCACATAATTATGATACAAACAAAAACCATTCCATCTAGAGAATAACCATAGTAGTCGTGCTAATTTTGTATACAAAGGTATATTACAACCCTGTAAGGAGAAATCAGTTGTTAGTCACTCTTTTGAGTTAAAGGCTGGGATAAAAAATAGGGGAAGAGGAATAACCTGAGGTAACAAGCATACCATAAATACTCTCAACCATTTAATGCTTGGAATTTCAAAGCAAGGATGAGCTCCAGCCAGATTAGTTGCACAGCTCCATTGCTGACTTTGCTTAGTTTACCTTGGTTGCTTTTCTTGCAAACAGATCCCTGTTCTGATTCACGAGTTGCTAGCAGTGGAGCTTTGGAAAGACAAAGTGTTTCCAAAAATCTTGGAGTTAGGCTTCAACCCAACAACAACCTTACCTATTTACTTTGTGGTAAGTTTTACAATCATGCTCATTTTCACCTGATGGTATAATCTTTTAAGAATTCTTTTGAATATTTAACATTCCTTACAATCTGTACTAGTTTTAGGTATTCCTGTTAATTTGAAATTTGCATCTGGAAGACATTGTTGCATAACGCTTAGCAAGCTGAATCCTAAATTGATAGGTTCTGGGCTTGAGCCATCTACCTGTAAGTGGGATAGACATAAATACTCTCAGTCACTTTGGGCTTCAAAAAAAAAAATGGGCAAAGAAATGCATGCTATTGTGGGCCATTTATCCCCTTGAGATAATAACAACATAACCTAAGATCTACAAACTAAGATCTTCTACAGTGTGAAAGGTATTGATCATTGTGAAAGTTGTGACTAACACTGCTTCTCGGCAGCTCAAAAATCTCCTAACTTAAAAAAAATGTTTTGTGGTATTGCAATGATAAATTGGAAAGCAGCAGAAAAGAAAAATACTGCTTGATGTGTTAGTATTAATTAAAATTATATTTGAGTTTTAAAAAGGTTGTCATTTTTTTGTCATTTTGTAGCTTTTTCATGAAGCAACAGTCATAAGCCTGCTGGAAACTATTCTTTATCATAAGGTAAGGTTGAGAGTGGTATCATCTGTCCTTCAACAGACCATAAGTCAATTGAGAACCAATCAAAATGCATGTATATTGATTCAGCTTTTCCTATAAATAGCCCTAGTATGCAAGCAAGTCTTTTGTGTTGCTGCCCGAGATCTAGGTTATTACTGGTACTTTAAAAATTATGGTAACTGGAAAATCAGATCTATTGGAGAGTAATAGGTGTTTGCAATTTGTGTCTTCGCAATGCAAATCCTCTAGAATTATCAATTTAAAGTGAAAGCTTACAGTACAGACCTCATACTTTTTTCATAAGGGGTATATATTGTATCCATAGGAAGCATGTGAAGCAGCTGGTGACAGCATTCTTGACCTTGCTGATTACTGCCTCAGAAGAATATCACTACTTATTGCACAGTATGTACCACATATTGGACTGTTTTTAGGGAACATCAGTGATGTTTTTTAAATCATATTTGTCAGTTTGTGTTATGCTCTCAATTTAATATGATTCTTTTTGGCAAGCTTTGAAACAAGCAACTGATTTTTTATTGATTGTAAAACTTTAAACCCATACTTACAGACATGATGAGGTTTCTAGTAATGGAGAATTGACAGATTCCAGTGATGATCTTTCAAGCATAGAGGTATTTTGTTATTTAACCATATGAATATTATGTGCTAAAATAATAATTGGGTAATATATTCACCACTTCTTAACGCTTAAACCCCTAAGAATAACCAACATCTAAATTGTCCTTACAATATCTTCCCTGAATCACACATTGAGGCCACAAGAATAAAGGAAATGATACCAACTAAAGGACCTCTTGATTGTTGAACAAATTCTCCTTATCAGCACTGAAGGAAATGTATCAAGGAGAGTATAAAGAATGTAGATAATGATGTTAGGCATCACATTTTTAGCACAGAATTTTGTTAGCCACAGAAGTCTTTGTTTCCTAATGCCTATCTGACACTTTGAATAGAGAATTGGCCACCATAAAGAGTTAAAAGGCTGACATTTTGAGTGTCAGCCCCTCATCAATTGCTCTGACGAAGGGCTAACACTTGAAATATCAGCCTTTTAACTCTTTATGGTGGCCAATTCAAATTTTCAATTCAATTGTTAACACTAAATTACCTGCTATACTCTCCCACCAACACAGCACTGCAGTTTGTTTAGAAACTTACCCCCTCTATGGCCTTGAAAAGTGACTTTGTAAGAAAGTTTTCTCTCTTTTCTTTCAGGAGTTAAAGAAGCAAGATAAAACAATATTCTTTACTGTTTGTGTCAAGTCTGTGTCAATTCTTAGATACATCACAGACTCTTTATCAAGGTAAGGTGAATTACAAATTAGACAGAAAATTTGACTTTTTAAACTTTTTTTCCATTCACTTGCCAAACTTTCATAAGGCCTGTGATGGTAAAGATCTGCTTTTTTTGTAGTCTACCTCTGAGTGTCACGACAAGGCTACTTAACACACACAGTAAGTGTCAACTGTTTGTTACCCTGTCTCTATTGTCATGATAGTACTTTGACTAAGAGGAGTACAATTTGGTCTGTAATCTTACAACTGATTGATAATTTGTTAAACCTTCACACCTTCACTTCAGCAAGCTTTTTCTCCAAAACATTCTCTATTCATTTCTTAAAGTGCTTACAAGGAGAAATAGTTTAACAATGAGGAACTTGTCTCATTGGTGATCATTTGCTTTATTCTTGTGACCTCAATGAGTGATTCAAGGGTGATATTGTAAGGAGAAATTAGATGCTGGTCACTCTTAGTAGCTATAGGGTTAATCCAGAGTATGATCACAGTCAGAATAATATTGGCAGCAAGGATTCTTGTTACCAATTAATTAAAGCTATGACAAAATTTAAGAAGCAAAATATCCCTTGATAAATACAATTGTAATGATTAGCTTGAATTTTTCATAAAGAAAATGAACTCAATAGGCTATATAATTGTTCAGTGTATGTCAAATACAAGTGTTTTTCTTGTCATGTGCTTGAATATGTAGAGAGATAGCAGTTTAACTAAGAGAATTAAAGACACCCTTAAATTCAGTTTTTTTTTCTGTTTCACACTTGCAGATACCCCTGTAGTGCTTGTTCAGTTGGTAGAAAATCCTCCTTGGATAAAAAGAGACAAAGGTGACCCTTTTCATAAACATTTAGAGCTGCTTTTTAAGAATTATTGGGTTGCAACAGTGGGAAAATAAAGACCATGCAAATAAACACCCTAAATGGCAAGCCATTGCAGCAGCTTATGCCAGTTCACAGTCTCTAATAACTTCAGTCCTGCTTGTATGCCTGTATAAAGGTGAAATTATGGTGTGCATATTTTATGATCTATTTTAATGGTTTCACATTTTTGAACTCCAGGAAAATTGAAGAAATTCATTGATAATGCTTGGAAAGAGATATCAGAAAGAGAAAGACTTCAGCTTAGCAAAACAGAGGGACAAGTAAGTTTTTCCTTTCACTCACAAGATCTCATTTATTTACTAAATCTCCTTTCTATTGGTCAAACAATAATTATGATGTTAGTCTTGGAAATTTGTTATTGGATCAACTGATAATCTCCTAATTTATATTTTCCTTTATGCTGATCACTTTTATTCTAGTTCTAGTCTCCGTTTGGAATCAATTTGTTTCTAACAGAGAGATCATGCATTAGGATTTTGACCAAAAAAATTCAAGATTTTGTGTTTTTAAAATTTGTGTTTTATCCCTAGGTCTGGCTTGCCATTCATCAACTTCTCATGAATGAAGACTGTCAAAGAAAGTATGAATTTAACTCTTATAGCAAGGAGCAAATATTAAAGGTAATTGCACTGACATCTTTTTTTTATTTAGCAATAACTATATACTTGGTACAGTCTGGGCAGATCCAGTTGGAGGGGAGGTTCAAAGGCTCCAGAACTCCCCCCTCCCCCTCTCCCTCAGACCAATGGGTTTCCTTTTACTACTTGTCTGTCATCAAAATGTTGGCAGTGACAGGATCAACTGTTAATACTCAACATAGAGCATTTAGAATTAACATGTCTTAAAATATTTCTTAACTTATTTGGACTATAATCAAAGTTTGGATTTCCTCCCCTACCCCTACATAAAACTTCCTAAATCCACCCCTGTGGTCTTAATCAGCAGCTTGACTGAAAGGTGATGTCCATATTGTCGTTGACAATTGATTTTCTCGACTTTATTTTCAGCTACGAGGTTTTATGAATGAGGTTCTTCTGGATCAGATTCCCAGTTTGATTGATCTGCAACGATACCTTGAGCAACTGTCCATCATGGAACCACCAGCAATAAAAAAGGACATTATTTTAGAACAGGTAAATGAATTGTGCTTGATTTTAAAAGCCAAACGTTTTGTTCACTTTCTCTGATCCCCTCTCTCATTATTATTTTTTTCTAATTTATAAAAAAAAAATAAAATAAAACCAGGTTCCAGAAATTAGAGAGAAACTTTTAAAGGATAATCAAGGCAAATGGGAGAGGTTTGCAAAATACCAGAAAAAGGCTTTCTTTTCGCCATCAGCGGAGGATATTAAAAAGCAGGCTAAAATGTGAGTATACTTGACAATAATTATTTTATACTTCATAACTCCAAATCTTACAATTATGTTATTGAAAAAGATGTTTAAAAACCTTTTGATGTACTTGAATGATAACTGTGCTGTCTATTAGTTCGGCTAACAAAATTACTCGTTTAAAGCGGAGAGCACTTATTTTAAATTTTGGCTACAGGAGGAACTCTTTTTCAAAGGGGTACGCTTGTTGGGTTTGTGATTTGAGTTAGTTGTTAGTTCTCTTTTTGCTCCAAAAGTTTTCTCGTGGTTCTTCTCTTTTCCTCACTTTGCGAAAACCAATACTCCACATTGCGCTTTCTTCTCAGACTTAAAGGAATCTTGATGTGGATCTGTCTGTTTTTAGGTGGGCAGATACATACAATTTGGACATGCTGGAAGAACTTGTCAGCGAGCCTCCAAAATGTGCCTCGTGTGGTCTGCCAGCGACAAAGCGGTGCTCAAGATGTCAGACTGAATGGTATTGCAAGAGGTAAAATGATAGAGAGGTTATTATAAGCAAACGGACGATAGCCGGAAGTTGAGATTCCATTTCCCTAGCGCTGACTACGGATTTCTGGCTGGATTACTTTCGAATATGACCGTACTTTGGTTTTTATTTACCACGCTTCTGGTTGGTCAAGAAAACCCGCGCCTTTCTCAACCAATAAGAGTTAAAAACCTACCACCCACTTTTTTCCCGCGCTTGTTGCCGGTCACGTGTATGAATTTTGAGTTTTGATTCGCTCCATGTGAACGCCTTTGTGCCTTTGTTCTGATTGACTATGATGATGGTTTTTCATTTTGCCTAATGGCAATCTTTTTATCAATAATCGCCGATATAAACCTAACACCTCACATGCATGAATTTGCCAGACTGACTTTAGTCTACGGTGTATGGAAATTTTTACTTCTGTTAACTTTGGCTTTTTTCCTCTTAGGGAATGCCAGGTGAAACATTGGAGCAAACACAAGCCTGCTTGCAATCTTGTCGTCAAGTCAAAGACATAACCAGCAAAGACGTTGTTCGTATTGAACATTTTACATTGGGGACACCGTCGTAAAAGTTTCAAAGTGGATTATCATTGCAGAGACTATAACCAGTCGCTGGTCGGGAAATGAGCCCATGATGTCGGGACTCGGTAGAGCAGCAGAAATCGAGCCTGATTCTTCTTACCTAAAACTTTAAGCATTCGAAATTGTAAAATATGTGAATATTTCTTACCAAGGAATAACATGACACTCATACGTATCGTGCTGGTTTATTTCAGTGATTTTGGTCATTAGCCGGGAGGGGGGAGTCCAAGGACACCCCACCCCCCTGCGGTGAAATGTGTTGGGACGCAGTTGCTTAGCGATTAGCACTCAGGACTCCGGGACGAAACTAGCGGGTTAGAACCCTGACTGGATCATTCCAATGTGTTCTTACTCTCGTAGTGTCTGTTTCTCTTTAAGGTGAGGGTTAACCTGCAATAGCATTCCAGCCTGAGGGGGGAGGGGTGGAAGGAGTAGGTAAGCAATGCTACTGGTAGCTTGATGCCAGAAAAAGCGGAATGAGTTTCCATGGGTCATTTGGTTTGTAAGCTGACTTAATTGGTATCTATTCACATTTGAGGTGATTGTTCAGGTTTATACTTCGAGCCAAAGCCCCTGTTGTTACGACCTAACGTCGAGTTAATGTTCCGTTATTGGTATCAATAATAGAGATTCGCCTCAACTGCCTTAAAACGGCAGGTGCTTCAAATATAGAATACGGCTTCCATTCTTTCGTCTCTTGGGTTTCTTCGTAGCCCATCCGTCATGGAATAGGTAGCGAAGTTTCTCGACATTTTTAATTTCCATTCCCTTTGGCGAAATAGCTAGCCACACTGACCCTGGTGAATTTATTTAAGAACGAACAAACCTTGGCCTTGATCATCCCTTCGCTCACCTTACCCTCGTTGCGTTTATCAATTTATACAGACAAGATTCTTCCCTAATGTTCTTGAAATCACATGATTTCAAGAACAATTTGGAATAAATAAGCAAGAGTAATCATTATCAAGGACCAACAAAATTACATGCGCCAGTAGGGCGATTTCTATTTAAAGACTTTGGAGAAAAGGATTACGAGTGTCTGTTTAAGACCGACAAGGGCACGAGAAAATCACGTGATTACTTATTTAAAATAAACTTGAGAGGGTTTTTCATAGATAACGCAAAACCAAAGCATACGAATCTCTTGCAACTGAATAATTCAATTTGCGATCGGTGGAAACAAACGCATTCGATAAAAAAAAAAAAAAATGTCTCAAACTTTCTTCACAGCAAGAAGGGTCAAAGGCCTTGCTAAATGGATAGCTGCCTATGTTGACGTACAAAAACAATTTTCTTCACTGTATTACATTATTGCATAATGTTAAGTGAAAACTGCATTTCTCTTATTAGCCAGTCGGAACAAAGAAAATTGTTTCGTGTATATAAATATAGACAAAATTGACGTGTAAATTGATGTGACCTCTGACCCCATCCTGAGTGCTGATAGACACGTTGATAGGTCGCGTGACTTCCATTAGCAGAGAGCGCATTCCTTAGTGATGCTAATCCAACTGGTACAAGCCTGTGGCGTCTTATTAGAATCTACAGAAACCGACAGTTTCTGTCGCACCCCAAGGAAAATTAGCGCCTACTGCGTAATTTTTTTTACTGAAAAAGACAACATTTATTTTATTTAGTCACACTAGAAAACTTTGTAGGTGGTAACTGCCTAACCTGCACGATTTCGTCAGAAAACCCTGACGACTGATAAATTCAAGCTAAGAAGAGAAATTCATGAATCATGTTCTAATCATTTAAGGCAGAAAAAAATCGGATAAAAAGTGAAAGGCAAATGAATATCTCGAGTCTTTGCTTTAAAGCCAGTTACTCTTGAGTTCATCGTGAAAACTAGAAAACTGGAGCTAAAGGAGCGGGGTGTGAAGAGTGAATCGGATTCGTGGATTCCAAAATACCATGAATCGTGGCTGAGCTAAAAATTTTAGAAAGGATTCGGGATTCTCTCCGATGATGAGTTAATACCCGCCCTACCCACGCCCCACCCTCCCTTGAAAGGCGTAGTGAACTGGCGGGAAGGACTGTTTGTATAAATCTAAGATGGGATCAGAGTGGGATTAAGACGAAACCATTCTTTTAATAGACAAGGTTTTGTTCGTAGAATTAGTGTCGAGACACTGCAATGACAATGACAAATAGCCCAGAGCACAGATTAGAAAACATAGAAAAGTTGGTCTGCTGCGCAAGCGCAGAAGTGTCGCGTCAGCTCAGCGACCTCGTGTTTGTCTTCTTGTCTCTTACAAGCGTCTCTTCCCTTGTGCTCTTATACTAAGAGAAGCAGTGAGGTAGTGGAAAAGACCTTAGCGGATCGACAGTTTCAGCCGCGCAAACTCGATAAAAGCAAAGAGGCAAATCGTTCTACACCTGAAAAGCGCAAATCCGGCAAAATGGAAGGTAACCTTGGGATTTTGTTGCATTGCGCCTCTTTTATTTTCAAATCTCAGTCAAACTCTTATGAGGGACTCCATGAATTGTTCTCCCTTGTTGTCTTATATTTCTTACAAGCCTCATACGAGGCCTTATGAAGCATATAGGACATATGGAAGTGTGCACGACCGTAGTCAGCTCAAAAATTTATTCGGTTTAAACGACAAAATACGATCCGATAGACCCTACATTTGTATTTTAAGCTCTTCTTCTCGGATTAAACGGCGGAAAATGTCTGCTGCGTTTAATTTCAAAGCGATTTCTACGAATTTCTTTATTCAAATTCGCGCTCAGAGAATACACCGACTACTATAAATTATGCCTCGGGGACTTACCGTTGCCTACGCTTACCTAAAATTTCGACCTTTACTGCCATTTTATCGATGGAAAGGGCTAAAATTTGGAGACAAATGACACTTTTAAGTCGTTACGACTAGGAAGACGCGAAGACATGATGTTGTTCTTCTTTACTCGAAGGAGCGAAGTCAAAGAAAAGGTCCGCGGAGGCAGCATTGTCCAAGGCCAAACCGAAGAAAGCCAAGACTGTTAAAGATGGGAAAAGAAAGAAGGCTAAAGGAGACGGACCCCAAGTGAAAAGGGCCTCCTCTGCCTACATTCACTTCACCACAGATTTTCGAAAGAAGCTCAAAGAGAAATGCGAGAAGAAGGGCGATTCTCTTCCAAAGGCGAACGAAGTCGCGAAGATGGCGGGCGAAGCGTGGAAAAATCTCACGGATGAGGAGAAAAAACCGTACAATATTTTGGCCCAGGAAGACAAAGAGCGCTACCTGAAGGAGGTTAGTAAGCACTGTTGGCAAAACAAAGCTCAAACGAAAGGTTAAATTACTCATTCTTCGTGAGTTCAACATGGCCGCCACCTTACCACTGTTCCTTGTCTGTGTAAGTGTTGACGTCACGTGATTTTAAGTTTCTAAGGAAGGTATGAACTCTTTCAGGAGAATTTTCTAATGATTTCAAAATTTCAAATTCTTTAATGTCACAATGCGTTTTGATTTTGTGTATGTGTAAACCTGTTATTTTGAGGTAAAAGCTTTTTTTGCAAGAATTTGATTGCATATATGGAGATCATACAGTGAGATACCTATGTTCCATTTTCTTTTCTTAAAAAATAAATTTCATACAAAGGTTTTTTTCCCAGTGATGTTAGGCTAAAATTTTTGTTTTTTGATTTTTTTTTTGCACCACATGAGTGTAGAAATATCTCAGTGAAATCTAGTTTCTCAGAATTTAATAACCAAATGGGTCAAACTTGACAGAAAGACTTTCACAAGTTTGAGTTTTGTAAAAATTAGGAAATTCTGTGGCCAAGTTACAATGGGTAAAGAAGGAAAGACTGTGGGAGTCATAAAGATTTGAAATGAACAGTTAGACGGTAGTATTGCAAATTCATAACCTAGTTCATTTCATTTTTGTGATGTTTTCAGTTAAAGTTGGAAAGACTTTCAAATCATAACACCTTGGAATTATATTTTATAAGCAAAGCATAGCAAAATCTTAAACAGAGTTAGTGACTGACATAAAGTTTGTCTCATGCAATAGTATTAAAATTTTTGGCTGAAATTAATTTTGATATTTGTTATATGGACTTACACCTCAAAGAAAATTTTTTGTGTCATATTTTTGCAATATTTTAACTATATGTCCAAAAATATGTTGAAATTTACCACTAGACTCCTTTTAAATTCCATTTTAGTTAACCCAAAGTGAACCTTTTTTCAAATATTTCATTATTTGGGACATATAAATTCGTATAAGAACATTTAATACTTTTTGCAACGCCAAACTTTTAACATATATAGAAGATTCACTTTCCTAGGGTTGTTATATGAAAATGTAATAGATGCATGATCTGAACTGAGCAGGCAGCTGATTTGATGAATGCTTGCAAAACAAAACAAACACGCCCTTCCAGGTGGGTTTAGGGGGGCATACTGCCTTGAATAAAAATTGAAATTTGAAAATCTGTGAGATGTGATTTCTAGGAGTCTGAGACATATTTGACTTTGGGAAAACCTACAAACTTATTTCTTGTCTGATCACAATTCACAAATGGCTTGACAACAAGTAGGTTTAGCAACTTTCTGACTTCGAATCAGAACTCTGCCCTTTTATTCTTTGGTCCTGGAAATCTGTGTTGAAATCTACCTGGCAGCACTGTACATGTTATGGAAAACCACAAAATATTTGACTTCATTTCATAATATCATTTTCCAGTTGTGGAAAGTTCTTCAATTTAAGTGTGGGTAAGAGAAAAAGAAGGAATATGATAAGAAACAATTTTTCTGTCAAAAAAAGTATATACTTGAGTAGAGAGATTGTTTTTGATTGCAGAAAACATCTGAAAATTGGAGAAAAAAAAAGCTTCAAACAATCATGTTATCTGAAATTTAAGCTTGAAAGGGTATGAACCCTGATATTAAGTCTTTGTCTATCTTCACAGAGTGGTAAACTTGCCAAGAAAGAATCAGATAAACCAAAGCGTGCTCCCACAGCTTATTTCATTTTCCTTGCTGAATTCCGAGAGCAAATGAAAGGGAAAAAGATTGATGATAATCAGAAAATTCCTGCCTTGGCTGGAGAGAAGTGGCGAACCATGACTGACAAGGACAAAGAGAAATACAAACAGCAGGAGGCAGTAGCTAAAAAGAAACATGAAGCTGCAATGGAAGAGTGGAGGAAGAAGGTAAGTGTTTGCTAAAATCTTGAAATCATTTTTACTTCCACACTGAGAGATGCTCTGTAAGTTCCACATTGAGAGATGCTCTGTAAGTTCCACATTGAGAGATGCTCTGTAAGTTCCACATTGAGAGATGCTCTGTAAGTTCCACATTGAGAGATGCTCTGTAAGACTCAAGTGTCAGGCCCAAAAACACAACATGGTGTGCCTGACAGGTCTCGAACCTAGACCTCTGAGAGTGCAGTATGCAAACAACCAGCCCACCAACCTGTTGTTAACCTTTTATCTCCTAAGACTGATTGTTAATTCTTCCCTTTGGTTGCTGCACATTTCCTTGAAAATTAGTTATGAGAATTTGGTGTTGGATCACAATAAAACTTCTACCTAATATGTTTGAGTACTTTCATCACCTTTTTGATGGATCATGCATGGATATTATAGGGACAAGTTTCATGTTAATTGTCGCTGAGAGTGGAAAGGTTAATTTGGTAACCTGTTTTTTTGTATTGTCATTTTATTCATAGAATGCTGGAAAGGAGGTAGCAGCCCCACCAAAAGCAAAGTCAGAGAAGAAGAAGCCTCCACCTAAAAAGGAGGTTGCTAAAGCATCAGAGTCTGAAGAGGAGGATGATGAAGATGAAGATGATGATGATGATGATGAAGAGGAAGAAGAGCCTGAAGATGATGATGATGGTCTGTTGACAACAGTTATAGATTTAAACAGAATAAGAAAGATTGTAAATTTTAACTTGGTTATGAGAAGGAGAAAACATTTTTTTTTCGTCTTGTCACAAGCATGGGTTAAAGAAAACAGTTTGAGTCCCAATGAGGAATCAAACCGCTAACCTACAGATTCCAGAGCATCAGAGGGCAGAATTTAAAGGTTTGAGGTTGCACTCCTTGTGAGATGTATAACCTTAGACCTTGCTTCCATGCTCAGAAAAGTGACAATTAATAGCATACCAAAACTAAAACTAAAAATAAAAAAAAACTTACTGTATAACTAAAAATGGGCACTAAAAAAATAAGTTTTCTGGTTTTTTATTTTTTTTAAAAATTGCAACGGTTTCAGACTGATTTATAGATTGAGCCAAGAGTGGTTATAGTGAGGCCTTATTTTACATTTTTGAAAGCTCCAAGATGAAAAAATAGTGGAACATCCTAATAATGGAGTCCAAATTTGTTCTCTGGCAAGCTGTGTCAGCTGGCAAGGTGAAACTAATCATGTGTTTCAGTTGACAACTGAAATGCGTGCCCTTGGAAGAGTCATCGGTTGCCTTTTTTGCATTTACATTTTATCACAGTATTATTTCTAGGACTGCAAAGGAGAGGTACCTAAAGCTTTATACTAACCAGGCTCTATCTTTACTCTTGTGCCACTGAAGTTTTCTTTGTTAAATTAATCCCACTTCAGGGGTTTCAATAAAATCTGACTACCGCAGCCAGTAAGACCTCTTATCACTGTCTGTTTAGTCTGCAAGCAGGTTCTTGTGTTTTTGTTTGGGTTACAGCTCCTTTTCATGCACAGCTGCCTATTATACCATT
The DNA here is from genome assembly GCF_036669915.1 of Pocillopora verrucosa. Taxonomy (NCBI): domain Eukaryota; kingdom Metazoa; phylum Cnidaria; class Anthozoa; order Scleractinia; family Pocilloporidae; genus Pocillopora; species Pocillopora verrucosa. The sequence goes on from NC_089325.1 coordinate 12,579,447, forward strand.
GGCAACTGCTTCTGGAAAAACTTTATCATAAACCCCTGACACTCTATCACTAGGCTAAATTGACATTGGCTAAATGTAATTACAGAATCAAATGTTTAAGTTAGCTTCGTTGTATTTTGCAGGAGATGATGATGAAGACGATGATGACGACGACGATGATGATGACGATGAATAAACAGATTTCCTTTGCACTTCCTCTGATAGCAAGAGATCCATCTTAGATTTTTATCCCACCATTTTCCTAGTTGACATTTGCTCTTTGTAATATGTAGCTTGTGATTTCAAACTCCAAGAGAATGTGTGAATCATGTGTACACCATGATTGTAGAAGTAAAAGACATTTTATTACACCAGTAGGTTTGCTTACTCCTTCCTTGCTTGCAGTTCTTATTTTGACATTCACTAAAGATACATTTAATCCTTTCACTCCCAAAATCTGATTGTTACATGTAATTCTCCTTCCCAGCTACTATAGATTTCCTTGTAAATTAGATGTGAGAATTTGTTGTTAGATCAAGGCAACAACTTCCAGCTGATAAGTTTGATTATTCTTTTAGAGTATTCTATCTCATTTGCTGGATTATATATGGATACCATAGGGAAAAGTTACATGTTAATCACTTTTGGGATTTAAGGAGTGAAGTGGTAGTGATAAAAGTCAGTTGTTTCCAAAGAGCTTTTAAAGCAGGGAGGGTGTGCATTAATATATCTTGTTCAGGTTGTTGTTTAAGTTAAGTAAAATTCTTAGTTTGGATCTCACTTGGTATTGAGCAGAAACCTTTTCATTTTTTGTTGCTTTGCAGTGTGTTTGTAACCATTAGTTTGGTCTTAAAGGCCTTGCTGCTAAAAAGTGAAATTGCATCTCACTATTATCCACAAGTGTGCCACTGTTTATAGCATTCCTTTGCGTAGTTATTTATTCAGACTAATTTAGCCAGACCTGAAAACTAATAATTAATATATACCTGAGTTAACAGTTATTTCACCTACGAAAGTTTACAGAGATACCTTTTGAATTTTCTCCCACTGACCCTTTTTGGTTAGAATACCAGAATGATTTTGTTTGAACTATCACAGCCTCCTCTCTCAATCTTCAACATTTCAGGTGTTTGCAGCATCATTTTCAAGGTTCTTTATTTCAGATAACAAGATTAGTCCCTCAGTTACAAAGGAAATGGGGATTTTGTGATTTTTGGATGTAGTTAAGAGATTGTTTATCCCGGAAAGGGAATCCCACGTTTCTTAAAGTTATTTCTGTCTCCTTTTGGCACCATTAGTAAACTAAGATATTTTGATTTTAGTTTGTACATGCATGTGTATGATATGTTTTAAATAAAGTTGTTCTTTTTCATTACTTTGTGTTATTTTTTACATAGACAGAGCTTCCTGAGTGACTTCTCGCAGGAACTATTTCTTGGACAGTGAAGTGTTTTCTTTTTTTTTTCCCACTTTTAATCAAATATAGAGGAATGGAAATGTTATTTTTGAGGATTGCATACCAGTGGATCCCATATCCTCTCCTTATTCTGCTAACTGAAAATATCAAGGTAACTACCAGATAAATTGAGTATTTTCATTACCTGTTTGCGAGGTAATGTATGGATATTATAGGGAGAAGTTACTTGTTAATCACCTCTGGCAGATCAGGGGTGAATGTACTTGATGACAGTGGCTTAAGGTATGTGTGGGTGGAAGGAGGAGAGTTACTAATTTTGGGCAAGCATCTGGTGGCTGTCTCCATCAAGGATTTTTCATAACACTGACCTGGAAACTGAGTCCAACCTATTTACCCCCAAGACCTGAATACAAGTAAATTCTCTTCACCATCTGCAGTACATTTTAATGACTCTACTTCTATCCCTGAATTGATATTTTTTTCTTTCATCATTTTTCTCTTTGAAAATGTTCTTGAAATTCCCTTTTGGTCACTATAGAGAGTGATCGAATGAATAATCTAAGAGTAGTGCGTTAACTACTTTAAATTTGGAAAATTCCCGAGTAATAGCTGACAGCAATGCAACACAGCTGACTGCTAATAATACAGTGTCAAGAAATACTCTCCGGATGAAGATCAAACTAAAATTGTCATTCATACCCATGTGTACAAATACCAGTTATCAATCCTCATTGCAAGCGCTCTCAGTGCACCCCAAACTTTTCAAACACATTCAGTTAGAACTGAACAATAGCTACGCAACATTTTTAGGCGCACAAAGTGTATTGTGTTTAATTAAGTGCAAGTGGAGATTATTTTATCACTTAATTTCAAAACTGATAGTAGCTGTTCTGTGTGGTGTCTTATGTTAAGTCTTCTAGAAGAACGAAGTTGGCTTAAATAGCTTACGAAGTGTTTTTAGTACTTATCTCATCCTGAGAATAAATTTATCAAGGCAGGTAAGGTAACTTTGTTTCCTTGTTCAGGGTAAAACCGCATGCGGTACGTACACTGTTTCCCTCCATACCTAGGCCTAGGGTTGTTTTTTCAGGACGGTTTTTTTTAAAGCCCTATTAAACCTCAACGAAAAAGGGAGCATTTCAAAGAACACTGAATTATTAGATTTCCTTCCCTTGCAAGACCTTCTTTGTGGCTTCTGCAACAACAACAACAACAACAAAAAAACACAATGCAGCCAAGAAAACAAAAGAACTCTACATGTGAACAATATTTTGTTTAGGGCGTTCTCGCACCTAAAGTTAGCACAAGTGTTTAGGGCGCCCCATCTTAAATAATTTTTTTAAAGCACAAAACAGAATCATCCCTCACAGATTATGTCCCAAAATCATATATTAAGACTCGACGGTCTGCGCGCGAAACTTCGATATCGCGCAAAATTTACTGAGATCTTACTTGTAATCAAGAACATGGATTTGGTGTTCGGGGATGCCATGCGAGTATCATTATGTTTTCTTTCCGCGATAATACTCCTTCTTCTCGGCGGCACGCGATATTGTAAAACGTGACACATTCCTCTCAGCTGTTTAAGCGTCATCCGATACGTCACAGTAAATTCGCCAAAAATAGTAACAATGGACAAGAGCAATAACAGATGAATAAGGGGCTTCCACTGAGATGTTCGGATTTTTTGGGCGCATTGCAAATTTTTATCGCGAACGAACGTTTTGAGGAATGTTAAATGGAATAAATATTCAATTAGAGCCATAAAATGGTGTGTTTCGCCACGCATCACTGAAGGGTGTTAGGTTCATTGCATTACGTGTTTCTTCACATGATACGAAAACAGGCTAGTCCGTAGTACGAACTGCAACGAACAATTCTAATGTTAGCAGTGCCAATTCTATTTAAAAGCGTTGTAATTCGTAAGACTTACTAGTTCCTATAAGACCCCGTAAATTCAAAGAAACAAAACAATGTGTCCATTTACATCGCTTTGAGAAACACATGGTGAAATCAGGTGACTTGCCTTCCATCGGGACACTGAATAATTGAACAAAGACATATTCTAAATAAAAGTCCATAAATCCGCCAAAAGCCCTTTCGTTTTTAACTTCTCATTGCTTCAGATAAGCGAAATGTTGATAAATATGCCCGATATATTGCGTGTTGGTACGTTTCCAAAAGCAAATATACACTGCCAAAGAATCACCACAATAACACGTAAACGGCCTTGAATATGCTTCAGTGTTATCCAATTTATTATTGCTGTGAACAGCAAACTGTACAGACTTTTATACAAAATTCTATACAGTTAAAAATACAGGTCGTTGCTGTTATCTTACAAAATTCCCAGCCAAAGAAAAATTAACAAAGTCGAGCTTTCTTTATACACCAACACAACTTAAAAGGAATAAATTCGATCGAACGTGAAATTTACATATCTTTGTATACCCGAAAATTTTTTATATGCACACAAACATTTTTAACTTTAAGTTCTCTCTGATTTGGTTTTTTAACGCTAACATGGAATGCAAGACGATACTGGAAAACTGACCACATCCTTCGTGCAATTAAGGATATTCATGCTATTTCTCTTGGCTGGTCTTCTCTCTTGATTCCTTGAATTCAGTGCTTCTTTTGGCGAGGGCTTGCTTGTGTTGTTTTCTTGAGAAATCATTGATTCATCCAGGTCGCAAATTGATCCGTTTTCCCCAATTCGAAACGCCACTGATTTAGGGTCGATCCAAAGCGTTAGCTCATCGGGGAGAGCAAGATCGTTGTTGACAAGACCACAGGCTTGGGCTGCTTCAGCAAGAACGGGATCTAAGGAATGGTTGATTCTAATACAGCGAAACCCACTTCCTAACAAAGGATTCTGCGGATGCCAGTGATGCTTGTATCTCGCACACAAAATCTCCTTCGTCTTCTTGTGAAAAGCCTCTATCTGCTTCTCTGACAGCTTTGCACTCCCTCTCAAGATTTTCGTCAAAAATCTACAAGCCATTTCGATTTCGGTCTTCATGGTTTATGTCGAATAGAATGTTTATCCTTGAACGCACACAGTTTTCGTTTGCCCTCGCTGGTATTGTTCCAAATTAACCCCGTTCTTTCGACAGACAGTTTCTTTCTCGGTATCTCTATCACAGTGCTTTCCTAGAAAGCTACCAACCTTCTTAAACGACGATTTTCTCGCCTTCAAGATCGCCCTCAATTAAACCTCCTTTCAGCTATTCTTCGTATCGAAAATTTAGCGGAAATAATACTTTTATGCGTCTGGTAAAAATCCCTTTCCGTGACGTCATGTGTGTGACCAATCACAATCCAGCATGTTACAAAGGCTCTGAGTGGCGTTGCTAGGCAAGAGGTCGATATGTGAATAGTCTTTTGTTGTTTTTCGGTTTCGCTTCAGCTAAAAGGGAACTCTTTCGACTGACACCCAAACAACACGATTCTCCTCCAAATTATTTAATCTCATGACAATTTGGGCAGCATTTTATTTTTAGCGCAGTTTCTCGACAAATTATTCAGTTAAAGGTACAAATCTGCTCTTTGTTTTGGGACGTGATCAAACTTATTTTTGACAAGCTGTTCTAATTCATCCGTGACGTATTAGTAAACAGATGAAATCCTGATATCAAATCTCGAAAGAATACCATGTTCGACTTATTGTTTTATTGTTCTCTTTCTTCTCTACACTTTTTGATCTCTCACATAATTCCCAAGTCGTAACGTAACCCAAAAAGTCCGCGAAGAACCCCTGATGTCTTTAAGATCCCTGAGATGAAAGGGAAGCAATTTTGACCACACTTCTTGAATAATATATCATTTCTATGTCCGCAAGACACGCTTATTTGAACCCACACATGAGGTGCCTCAAGATTCAGTCTTTTGGTGGGTTTTCCGTTTAGCTTTTAAGACAAAGCGCTTGGGTTTCACGCACACAACATGCACGGATTAACGTTTTTGTTTAGCCTTTCAAAACGGTTTCAAAAAACCAGAAACCAAACGAAAAACTTCGGAGGGGTTTAAAGAAAAACAAAAGATAATGATATTGCAATTCAAGGCCAAATACTGCTATGAAGCAGTTTCGGTCTTAAGTCACTGGTCACGGGTGAATTGACCCAATTAAAAATATTGCGAAATGAATGCCATTATCAAGATAAAAATCTCGTGCCGACATGCCAAGTCAAAAAGCGATTGGTCAACACGGGGTGTGAGATGTAAATTACTCATCCGATCATTCGTGCAAATGGTTTTCCTTTATCTTCTAACGACAATGAACGCAGACAAGTAACTCATGCAGCTGTAACCTCTAACCTTAGGCTTCCATAAATCTTGAGAGCTGATTGCGTTGTTAAAACTATCATTAACCATACATCATATATTACCATCATCACCAGCACCATAGGAAGAAAATTGTACGCTTAAAATGAACCGAATCCCGCTTTACTTGTTGTAAATATTTTGAATGCATCTGTACACGGTCATTCTTTCAAACCCGCGGGTAATATAAAGATTAAGATAACCAGCAGGAGCACAGGCAAGTTACTACCAATAAGTGTATTAAATGAAAGTTCTCACATTTCACGATCGAAAGGGAATAGGGGTAAATCCCACGAGCGTCAAAAGTCTCGAATTTAAAAAAAGAAAAACGCTAAAAAATTTCGGAAAGTTTTTTTTTATCCAGATTTGTAAACAATGTCCAATATACTTTATTGCTGTAAGCTACTTGTTATGTTAAAAATACATCGCATGATCATTATACCACCCTTAGATTTTCGAGCACGTTTCAGTGAGAATCGATTCTAGACACCAGCTGATGGCGAGGAGATTGGACTGTCCCCAGTTATGGTCCCTTTCAAGGCTAATAAGCTTAACTTCGGAAACAATTTCGTCTTATAATTCGTATTTCTGACTGCTGGACCACAAGTTAGATGCTGCGCTTGTTTTGGGCAGACAAAATAGACCGAAAAGAATGAAACTGAAATCGTTTGTCTTGCAGTCAGAAAGTAGGAGGCTTTTTTTTTCTCTACGTTTTCACTCAAAGTACAGCTGTTCTTGTTTTTCCAAAATGTCGCTCGAGATTTAATTGTTTACAATGCGTATAAAATTTATACCATAGCTGAAGAGATAATTCGGAAAACAAGTCGTCATAACAGATGGCGAAAAGAAAAGGTAAAAAAAAAAATTCAAGTTCCTATGTAAGGTATTGTTTTTCGAGAAAATAAAGCAACTTTTCCGTGTTGCCTTCGATAACGGTCAATAATGGCAAACCAAAAGAATACATCTCGTAACTTGGGTACAACGGTTTGTTTCGTTGCGAATCTCGAAAGATTTCTTAGTTGTTATGAAACGGAAATTGGGTGTCATCCGGAAGACTTGGCCGATTTCATACACCTACTAGAATGTTTTAACCGGAAACACTCAGCTGTTCTACCACTCCTAACACCCGTTTTCAAAACTGTACACGAGCCAAAAATTCTAATTCCTGCTTTATTCCATTTCCTGAGCGTAGTGTCTGCATTATATCGATGCAGGATTACTTTCAAAGTAAGTTACTGGCTCTACAACCGCCTTCTGCCAAAGAGCCTGGGGTAGTTTTGGCGCTCGATCTTGTCTAATAAAAGCAAATCTACTTTCACTGAGCCTATATCATTTATTGCTAATATTTTTAGTTGAACTCGAGGGCCTCTCAGGTAAGGAATGCTATAAAACAACGATAAATTGCTGGTATTCCGGTGTACTTTAAAGAGGTTTCTCGAGTGTCCTCACTGAAAATGAACTGATAAGTTTCGGCTTCCTTCAAGATGTGACAGTCCCTTTAAATTGACGTCACGAATTTAAACTGCCAAAAAATCAATCTTTTGTCTATCACTTAGCCGCTAGTTATACTGCTAAAGTTTATTTCAATGGGCTTCTCAAATGCAGAACGATGAATTTTTAGTCGTATGAAGTTGAAGGCTGCGTGTTTAATTTGATATTTGTGTTGACTGTATTGGATATCTGTACAATATACTTTACTTATCTTTTGCCTAATTGTAAATATTTTACTTTCAGTATATCTATGCCCACTGACGTCTAGTTAGTGGTTGCCGAGTAGATTCTCCATAGCAAGAAACTGATGTCGATGATATGTTTGGCTTACCAGGGTATGCAACAAAAACTAACTAGGCAATTAATTTTTTTTAACGCACAAAAAATTACCTATGCATTAGTCTACTTTTTTTTCCATTCATTTCACACTTTTCTTTTCCTACTTTGAAGCACAACAATGAGCGAGGCTGTATGAGTTAAAAAATCCGGCCCCTAAATGCCTTGATTTATCGTCCAACACGGACATTTATGTAAACATAGCATCGATGTAAGGAAACAAAGAAAGATAAACAAAAGTTAAACTTGAAACTTCGAGACATCTATTTTTGTATCCCGCTGTTTATACCAGCCGAGGTACTAAAGCAATTTGGTTCTGAGCCAAATAATTTAAGCATGATGTATATTGCAGCATTTCCTGCCGTTATCCGGCGTGATTCATTTTTCTTTTATCCCGTTGTAGACGAGACTTCCTCACCGGCTTTCTACAGTTCATAGTTATTTTAAGACGATTTAGTTGTAGCATCCAAGTAGGTCTTGCTTAGGAATTTCTTTTGTACTTTTTCAAGATTCGAGCTAATTCCTGTTTTGGCTCTCCGTAAACAATAGATACAAACAGCCCTGAACTAGCGACACAGTTCAAACAAAGACAAGCTCAAAATAATTGTGGAGATCTTAAACGTCGCAAGATGATCCTCTCTCAAACAACTCGAGTTTGTTCCTGTTTCCTGTGCCTTAGGAAACGAGTGAGGGCAGGCAAAACAGTGCAGCCAAAATTGGTCATGATTTTAGGAAGTTCTTTTACATATAGGAAATTTTCACATCGAATATATTTCGTTGGGTTCTGCTGAAAATAAAGAAGGCTAGTCTGTGAGTTGCTCAGAAATGGAAATCCTTGTCCTCGTGTTGCTTTGATAGCTGTGTGTTTTCTTCTCAACAATCTGTTTTCCATTTCGTTCAGCTGGCCACGTATAAACAGGAAGAGCTTTCATTACCCCTCACGGTAACGCCCTAATTTTTTCACTACGTTTGAAAATAGCTTTCTCCACCTTCTCCGTTAAAAAAACACCTCCGCTCCTAATCATATCCAATTGATAATTTTCCATCTGTCGTTACTTAATCGCCGAGTTTAAAGTCTTAAAATGCAGGTCACGTATAAGAGTCTCACCTACAAACTGGTATTCCACTAATTTTTTCCTTCAATCATACAATACTGAATATCTGATTTATTTATTTCGAGGCCTTGAACAGTTTCTCGCGGGCGAAGAATTGTTTTTGCCACAGCGGCAACCGTGAATGAGGGCCTGCTCGTTTTCTACTCACCTTGCAGAGCACGCTGTTTTGTTCAACTTATAGAGAAAAGTCTCATATGACTTTCAGGTAAGCTGCTTGTCTGTCCCATGACTGGCTGACTTACTCGCTGGGTGGTGACTGGTGAGAGACAAAGTCAGGGTTCAGTAACCTTGTTCAGGAACACACACACTTGCACGAAATATAACCTCAGCCACAGCTTCCATTCCTCTTTAACCGCATTGCACACTGAGTAAGTTTTTCTGGACACTTTTCATCCCATGAAACAAATCCTCTTAACGCTGATTTGGACTGGAAATTTGTAGAGACGGAGTCGAGGAAAATGACCTCATACTGAGCGCATAGGACCATATTTCCCCATCCTTTGAGAACAAGAAAAAAAATACCCTTTTCTACTCGTGTCGCAAATTTTTTACTACAAGACGAAAAATTGCTTTGACAGAAAAAGCTTCCAACAGCATGTAGCGATTGCATAACTGTAGCACTTTTAAGTTTGCGCGTTGCATGCGCAAGGATTTTAAAATAATATTTATTTTTTCATTTGGGGGCGTAGTCGAGGCGTTGCAGCTGGCGACGTCTTGTGACCTTCTGACTTGTCTGGTCTGGCAATGACACAGAGAAGGCCCAAGAGGACTGTCTCCCGTCTCTCCTCTCTTAGCGAAGTGTTTATCAAACTGTTTGTTTCGAAATGGGGCTGCGATCTACCCTGTGAGAAAGCTTTCCTTGAGGGCCCGAAAGACTTCGGTCGAAGGCCAATTGCGACCTCACCAGAATTTTTCCGCCCCCTTCCTGAAAACGTTCCGGGGCGGATCCATCCCTGAATGGCGAGAGAGCTGCAGCTGAAAGACAGACGATAAATATTCCAACAGGGCCTAAGAGTCGTGCGAGTGAAGTAGGTCTCGTATTTTGGAGGACAATTGAATATGAATTTGGCGCCGGTCGTTAGGAAAATAACGCAACAGTCTAAATGAAAAATATGACAAAATTGTGGGAGAATATAATTGGCTATCAACAAAAGAAAGTCAAGCCTCTTTTGAGTTTTCAAATCATCTGGACTGTATTTGTAGGAAAACAGTTAACAAAGTTTGTTCTTTGTAAATGCACTTAAAACAGTAAGCAAACTGTGACCTTATAATAAACATCTGTCTAAAATATCGTCTATATGTGGTTATGGGAAAACAAACAATATTTTTAAAGACCTTTACGTTAGTCCGCGTTTTGGTAATGAATATTATCTTTGCACTTGGCGTTTAGCACACGTGTATGCGAACATAGCGAGCTTTTAGCAATCCTCCTTGTTAGCACCTCACGAAATATATCGGGAACAGTATGGAGTATGTGCGTATTAAACGTAAGGATGTATTGGGTTTAATGCTCAAAAATTTTCCTTTTAATGGAAGTATCATGTTGGGTAGATTGACAGCGAAATCGCTCTTTTTGCAGCGATCAGAAGGAAAATCTTATCAACCTGATAAATTTCGAGAAAGCAATCATGTCCTTAAAATTTCTTTAAAGTTAATGTCGCAGTGATATGAAAGGATTAGCTAGATTAACCAGTGTGCCTTTTATAAACTGGTTCGCTTCCACGCTTGAGTTGGATTTGCAATAAACATTGCAAATGCTGTTTGAACTTTATCCGCTGAAATCGAATCAGCGATTTACCAGCGGTAGTAATTTGCTACTCTCTTCAAGTTTGACCTCCTGAAAGTGAAAGTTTCAATGGAGATGCACAGAGAAACCAAAGAAACCCTGGAACTGTTTTTCATGGGAAGTTTCTTCAAATATACCTGCCGATTTGGTGCCAATTCCGTCGGGAGACGTGTATGAACAGATCCACCGTGTCCCTTCTTTTGATACCTTACTTTGTGCCTGTGAGAGATTAGGTTCTATCATTTGCAACGACAAACATGGCTATGAACAAGTGGTGCAGAATTTTTTTTGATTCGCGTAAAAAAAAAAAAAAAAAAGGATAGAAGCAAAAACCTCAGAGGGCATTCTCTTTGATTTGCAAGAGTTAAGAACGTTCTCTCCCTAGGCCACAGAACAAGCTTTAATGCTAGATTCTCGCCATTCGCATTGCCGAGTTCGCTCCAGAGTTTCCTGTCGATTCTAAAGCCAGGTTGAGTCTAAGAAACTTCAAGTTACGCTTAGTTCTTAAAACCAATGGACAGAAATTAATAAAACAAAGCAGTTTAAAGTGAAACAAGCCTGCTCAAAATACCACTTTCTTAATTAACACTGAGTCTGTTTTTGTGTTTAACATAAATTGAACGCTTTGAAAAGGGGTCTTTTGTTCTGTCAAGTGATCATTTGGTTTTTTTGCTCAATAAACTCTGAGAAACTGCTGTTTTTGTTTTTTTGGTGGCCATTTGATTTGCAAATAAAATGACATATCTTGTTTTGACGAAGGCCTTTCTTTAATTTCTGAGCACCTGCAGAAATTGTTTGCATGAACCTAAAGCAATGAAAATGCTTTTGTGTATTGATTTGATATAGTTAATTCTTTAGTCTTTCCCGGATATAAACTTATAATTTTCTCTCTTAAGTTAGAACTGCTAAAAATCGTCCTTAATACCGACCTCCTTCTTTGTCACAACGAACAGTCGTTCATGTTTTATGTTTCCAAAACTAACGACGTGTTTTATTCAATACAGAGCACAATTAGTACAGACCATGCTTTCAAAAACAAAGCAACAGGTTCCAGCCGCTTTAAGTTTCTTTTCACACTTTTTACCGCGACACCTGCTTCAACAAAACATTAGCATATATTCTGCAATGACAAAATGTTGGATGCCTCAAAACATCAAAAGAATTAATATTTTGTCATTTACGTTTCTTTCAAGGGTCGATTTTAGCTTGTGGCTCTTTAAAATTCGCAAAGCGTTGGAAAATAGCGCATCGTTCTCATTCCGTCACCGAAAGCTATTCCATCGGTTCATTGAATAACGAACGCATGAACAAACTCTATTCGCTATGTCTATGACCATAAAAGAACGAAACAACTGAAACGAATAAACTCAAACGAAGGCTGATCCAGGCGTAGCATTCACTTGAAGTTTTAGATACATTGTAGCATTCGTTTGAAATTTGAGATACATTGGTCAGGATGAAGTTTCGAAGCCCTGTGAGCATGCCGAGTGAAAATGTTCGTGAGAACAAACAGACAGCGCAAAATTTGAGGTAATTTATTTTCTCAGGCTCTAAAAAAGTTTCCTCTTCTCAAATATGTCGCGGACTTACACGATTCAGTAATCTGCGTGCTATATTTTCAACAGTCGAAAACCATTTTAGCTTTAGACAATTCGTGCACGCCATGTTTGGGATCCGCCCATCCGATAATAGGGAATTCGTTGGAGTATTGTTCAGTTGGACGAAACAAAACACTCTTCTTCAAACGTCAGTTCTTTTCAACAGCAGATTTCGCGATCGATGTGCACGAAGGTTGATGTGCTTCGTAGAGTGTCATTTTAACGAGGTCTTCATCGTCTTACTTTGGGATTCATTTTGAAAATGTTGCGAAGCAGTGTTCAGATGTTTTCTTGGGAGATTTTAATTGCGCGCTGGTATATTGTCGTAGTCGGTCTTAAAAACAATTTTGAGATTTTCGGCTAAATGCAAAGTTATTGATATGCATATCATTTGTTTATAATGAGATATTCCTACGCCGGCCGTCCATTTGCTGTGGCTCTGTTCGTGTGACTTTCACCGTGAATCATACCGTGAGCAATTTGGGATTTGGTTCATATTTTGTGAATCAGTTTCTCAAAAATATTATTTTTAACATTAGCGCAGGTTTGCGTTTCATTTCATATTTCTTTTAAATGTTGCCCGACTTCATGAGGAGAGGCACTCACTCATCTAACCGTAACAAGAACGCTTCCGTTTAAACTACTAGCAATCCTCCCTTCCTTTTCGGCGAAGACCGTTGCGCGAGTAAAAAAATTAGCGAAGAAAGATTGCGCGTCACGCGGAACTCTAGGATTTTGGCGCACGAAAGGTTCCGCTTGGTGGACTAATATCAGTTTTTTCACTGCTTTGTCATGACTCGCGCGACGGAATTCGCCGAAGAGGAGGGACTGCTCGTAAAACTCACGGTCTAGCTTCCGTTCAACTCAGAAAATACATTTTGAAACTTTCTGGTCCAAAGAAATTAATTTATAATTTCAATGATTTGATAAACCCTACATATTTACTCAAGATTTTACTTCATTGGCGAAGGGTTTTGTTTGAATAGCCCACTGTTAGAGTAACAAGCGTGTGAAACCTTCTGACCTCTTGAGCTGAATTGGGTAAAGTCAAGGAAGTTATTTTAGACAGTTTTGTGAATTCATTTCGTCAGTTATGAACTCATACCTGAAAATTGGCTTCGCGGCACGACTGCTACAACCATGAATAAATTCTGAGTTTCATGAAAGAAAATCAGCCCACAGATCTGTATAAACTTGAAAAATGCGGAGGCATTATTTTTGTCGGAGAAATATTTAATCATTTATGGCGAGTGTGACAAAATAAATCAATGAAGATTGATTACTCAGGCGGATTCAAGTTTATTGACCTCACGATCTCGTGGGAAGATTCTCCACCATTACTGGAGGGCTGATTAACAACTTTTCACCGAAGTGGAGGTGGCTAATTCGCGGGTTTGTGAATATCCACCTCCAGCCACCAACACGGAGGTGGAAAGCTGTTGTAGCATATGCTAAAACAGAGAGATAATTTAGTTCATTCATTCCTGTAACGATTATATCTTTGGGCACAAATCCCGCGCGCGTTGTTCGAAGGCGAATAGCAAAGGATATTCGGAATTTGAGTAGCCAATCAGAGCGCGGCTTCAACGTCATCGACTGTTTTATTTTAGACTAGAACCAAAATAATCTGTTTGCTGTAAATACAGTGTATTACTGCATCTGTCATTTATTTATTCGAAGTATACGCATTCTTTCAGTTCACCGCCAGACGCCAAGAACCACAAGGGAACGATTCGCCGACAGGAGAGAGAAGGAAGCCCGAAATGTTACCACTGTGACGGAGAGGAAAACATTACTGTTGAACATTTCCTGTTGTCCTGTTCAAAGTTTGAAGAGATTCGCTCAGAGCTACTTTGCCAACTCCGCGGCAAGCTGGAAGCTATCGGAGAGAGCGGTTTTCAAGTATGGGAGACCTTCACAGCAAGCAGCCCTGCATTCCAATCCAAGATCATTCTTGGAGCGCAGAGCTTTGGCGCCGAAGAGGACGAGGCAATCAATCACTTTCGGACACAGTACGTCGCCAGGGCCTGGAGCGAGAGGCTTGTGATATGAGGTCGCTCGCTAGCTTACGTGTAGCCGTAAGGAGAGGGGGGGGAGGGGGGGAGGGGGGGAGAGAAGGAGGTTACAACTACAGGATTTTCAGGATTTTCATTTACAGGACTCATTGGATTTTCGGTAATTCTTCTCCGCCTTTTTATTAGTCAGAGAATTGAATCGCTCATAATCCAGCCAAAAATAGTTATCTAAAAAAAAGCAACGAATTATTGAGAAAAAACAAAATGAAACAAAAAAATTAATGAAAAAAAAAAAGCCTGTTTGAACGACAACTTTATTCAAAACACAACAGACTGATTAGGCAATCAAAGCGTGTACAAGAATAGGGATCGTAATATATTTCATATAAGTATTAAATAAATTTTTAGGTCAGTTCTGTAAGTATTTCTGTTATCAGCTTTAATTTAATGTAATAAAATAATCTTCAAGGTCTTGTTTTTGTTGACGTTCGATGTATAGTTACGAGAAAATGAAAATCGATAACACAGCGAACTATGGCCTTAAAATTAATTCTCATGGGAAACCACTGAAAGATTTTTAGAATGCGCTACTAAATCCGCGCATACGTTTGGGCGCCTTACATGCTGAAATAAGCCATGGGCGAAACATTTTGATCCCGCGTAAAATGAACCACTTCAAACGCTAAGAAACCTTTTTTCAGTTTTTTCATTCCGACAAAAAGTCTGCATCATCGCTTGATTAATTTTGCAAAGTTTGAAAAATCTGCGACGTTTTACGAGAACCCTTACCAGGGTACACAATCGAGACCTGTCCCAAAATGACCATGGTTTGTCAAGCCCTGATCGAATGACGTTGTTGAGAACATAAAGGTCTTATTCCCATGCACTATTCAACTAAGAACGGACATGAGATCACTACTTTTTACATATCGCAGGCTAAATGATTAGCGAGCGATAGGCCACAGAAATACCAGATATGTCACAGGATACCAAGCCCGAGGCAAATGTTTTGATCTTCTGTAAGTAATTACCATGTTCCCTAACATGCTATGTGCCTAGTTTGGAGAACTCCGTGCTCAAAGCTTTCATGACATCCTGGTGAGAAAATGTTTCATGGCCACTTTTGATACGAGCGTAGTTTTCTTTAACGAACATGGCAAATCGACTAGGAGTGCGATTCTGTGGTGTGCCATCCTTCTTCAGCGGTGGAACAAGCTCCAAACGGCTGTAAAAAACGAGAAAGAAGGAGAAAGAACTTGAACAACTGCAGATCTTAAGCAAAGCCCTAAAGTTGAGAGAATATACAGTATAATTTGGTGTTATCAACTAAGTTGATAATTTAAATTGGCTACCGTAAAGAGTTTCTATAGCTGACGATTCAAGCGTTAGCCCTTCGTTAGGGAGTTCCTAAGTTTATTTGCTCAAGGGAGGTCCTAAGTTTCTTTTGCTCAAACGAAAACTGCGCCTCCAATTTGTCAAGTTCGTCATTCACAATCGGTGTTAATCTTCTCCATGGTTGGCCATCCTTGTTCTCTCTTCTCTAAATTTCATCATACTTATATCTTACAGTTTCCTTCAAGTTTAAGTTATTGTGTTCGTCACAAAAAGGAACGAAAAAATGCTCGATCACAATGTCGCGACGCAGCTCTGAATCTCGATGTTTTTCTGAAATCTTTTTGGTAGTAAACTAACCAAATCTCTCTCGAGAACGACACCACGCTAAAACTAACGCTAAAAAAGACATCAACTTACCTGTGACAATAAGCACATCGACTTTTCTCCAAATTTACTGACTTAGAGTGACGGCCAAACCTAATAAGTGATAAACATCGGCAGATAAAGATCACTAACACATAATACTCGTTTTTTCGATAGAACTCATTCCCAGCCCCAATGTTTAACGACCGACTAGTGAGCAGGTCTTCATTAGTAGCGCTTCGACGCGAGCGTTTCTTTGCTTGCGAGAAATTAAGACGCCCTGAGCAACGTGAGCCGTCGAGGGGTCTTCAAGAGGTCTGGCACTAATTATTACTAGTGCCAGACCCACGGCAAACCTCTCCCGACGCGTCTCAAATCTTCCCGAGGGCGGAAAAACGCGCGCAATGATCAGCGGTAAATTATCCATTACCACAGATTTCTAGAAGTGTTAGATAACGCACTTTCTACAGATACTCACGTGTTCCCACATTTGGTACACCTGTACGTGTATTTGGCTTTGATAGTGTAGCTGTGGCACCGCGAGATCGGCGGCAAGTCTTGATGGACATGATTTGCACGTAATGTCCTACAATAGAATCAACGATAAAGAGACTACTGTGAAAAGGAGTTCAGAATGTGGTTACTACATCTGTAAAAGCCGGTTAAATTAAATAAAATAGGGTGGTAATTTTATAAAGAACGTCTCACCATCTTTTCCAAACGGGTCCGTGACCAGCTTTGACCCCGCTAATCATCCAGGCGGCAGCGTGACACAGCTCGTGTATTAGTGTGTCACGCAAGCGATCTGCAAGTCGCAAAAGTAGTTATTTAAAAGAAGCGAGAGCACGACTCAAGTGCGAAATTGGTCAGACAAATAATGCATCAGGTGCTCGATTACTTTCTGCACAATTTAAGTGTGAGAAATATTTTCTTTTCAGTCACCATGGCGAATCATCAGAGTAAAGGTGAATTTGACAAGAAACTAAAGAAAATTTATCGTAAAAACAAGGAAACTTCCTACAGCGCGGGAAAAAGCGAGTGACCAAGACACGACTGGTCTTAGATCTGCATCTGATTGGTTGAGATTTTGGCGCGAGTTTTTAGGACCAATCACAGAGCGACGTAAAACAGGACAGATGCAATCTCGGATTACTTTTGACACTAAACTGAAAACTACTCTCAACCGGCCGGTGGGTCAAATCGAGTGAGGCGTACTCCTTCACCCTAAAGTGAAAACAACGGAAATATTGTGGAACAAATCAACAATATCTTGCCTGCGGAATCAATAACTTTGTCTGCTAATTCTATCCTGGCCATACGAAGACTGCCTTTCCTAGAAAAAGAAAAAAAAAAAGTTGCATGAACATAGTGTTAAGCCATTTACGAGCGAGTGTAGTTGAAACCAAAGGTGATGCGGTGACAACGGCTAGTTGGAACAAAGGCAAATGTCAAAAGGTGTCAATAAGAGTTTGAGGTGAAAACAAGCAAGCTGTCTGAAGCTCGGGTAAACGCGAATAACCAGTTCACGATTGATTATAGGGTTGAAGTGAAGCGAGTTTTACTCCGATTTCAATCAACAATCAAAGTTACCTGCTGTAGTAGCAGAAGCCAGCAGTGCTGCGCATTCTTGAATTCCATGATATCTGGAAATCTGACGGCAGCTGGCGAAAAATAAATTTCAGGATATTTAAGGCTTTACTATTGACAAATTTAAAAATACAAGTCAATTGATAAAACTAAATAAATTACCTCTATTTCAAATCCCCCCTAATTCAAACATCATAATTTCATCGTGAAAAAATGAGTATCAATTTCACTTATCTTTTTCCAAGTGCATGGGTTAAAATAAAGGTTACCGTCGTTAAAAGAAGAAATAAGTTACTTTTAAACGCAATTTTTATCTTCATAACTGCCAGGAAACCACAAATCAGAAGGTTAATTTGTATTACGAGGTACAAAATCCTGTAACCTGGATACTACTGGTATCAGTTTTTACCTGATTATCAAAGACTGTTCGGTTGTACAATTCAAAGAGATCTCTCACAAGTTTCTCTTTGTTCTTCCTAAAATCTTTCTCGGCGGAGAACGGGGTAAGGATATTCTCCAACACGCTTTTGGGTCGAGATGGTTTAGCTGATAACAATCCTAGAAGATAAAATATAAGTTATGTTTTGCACTCAACGAAGAGCAGGGTAAGACGATGGCTTACTAAAAGGCTTGAAAAGTAAAAAATAAAAAGTGGGTTAAGTTTGTACTCGAGCCAGTTGGCCCATCTAGTTGTAACTTATCTCGGTTTCCATAGTACGAAGCGATCTAGAGTATTACCACTTCCCCTTGAATGAGATGCCAGTCCATCGCAAGGTTACCCCCAGCATTTCATCAGGCTTCCCTGATAATCCGCTAGAACCCACTTATACTTCTGCTGGTGAAAGAAGCACTGTGAGAGTAGAAACTCTCGTCTAAAACCCAGACCCATCGAGTCTGGAGTCCAGTGCACTGACCATCAAGTCAGCGCGCCTTGAAAAGCGCGATGCAAAAGAAAATGGACGAGAAATGATTTAATATTAGTTTTAAGATCTTATATATAATATAAGATCTTAAAACAAACATTAAATACAGGACTTAGACAAATAAACCTTGAGAAGAAAGCAAGAAGAAGAAAACTACAAAAACAACAAATAAATTTCTCACCACTGTCATTTCTGGGTTTGGTTTTAGGAGTCCTCCACGAGAAATCTGTCGAGGGTGTCTGAAACGTAGGACGGTTTGGGGCTGTGCAAAGGATAAGGAGAAAGGGGATTGTAAAAAAAAAAGTGTATATCTATATTTTAGTCATAACTGCACGCTAATTTCGTGTAAGATCGCGCGTTGGTTTGACGTTTATCAGACCATATGAATTGCTGCATAAGTTGATGCTATATAAAACTATATATATTAAATATTATTATATTATTATCAGTTTGTCAGTGCACTGAAACTTGAGTGTCTAGGACGAAACGTACCTAACAAACTTTGTTTAAATTTATCTAGTTTGAACGCTTTTCGATTGGGTGTTGTAAGACCGAGAGCGATGTCGTTACGGTGGCCAATCGGAACAAAGGGATATATTACAAGGAGCCAATGAAAGCACAAGGGAAAAAAAGGTGCGGGAAAACGCGGACAACCAAGTCATTAGTAAAGGTCTTAAATCTGATTGGATAAGACGGTGTGCAAGTTCTCGGGGCCACTCACATGGTAAAGATATGATAAACGGTGGCAATCCAGGACTTTTATTTTTTACTTAACTGAAAACTAAACTGCTTCATAATTTGAGCGCTTTTCAATTGAGTGTTACAATACCAAAACCAAAACCAAAGGAATCACAACAGCCAATCAAAGCAAGGAGAATGAAGTAGCCAATGACAACTCAAAGTAAAAACAAGCAAACTACCTGAAGCGCGGGAAAACGTGGGTGATCAAGTAGCGATTGGGTTTAGTTTGAACCTGATTGGTTGAGAAAGTGGTGCGAGTTTCTGGACCAATCACAGGGCGAAATAAGCGAAACCAAAACAATCCCCAATTACTTTCGTCGCTCATTTAAAAATTTATCTATCTTACTTGAATGGGTGGCGGCCTTCCTGGATAAGCTGGTCAATGAAGTCTTTGAAGGTGCATTACCTGCAACTGAAAAAAGAGAAAAAATTACGTATTTGAAAAGTTGGCAACGAGAAGCTCCAATGCAAGTTTAAACCGAAAACATTGTGAAAATCTTGCCAAACCCAAACCCCGAAATGAATGGCAAGGAAAGTAGGCAACTTCCCAGGGCTTCATTTCTCCATGGGATGGTTTTTATTTCACCTTATTTTAATTAATTTTTTCCAAAGCAGGTTGAATTACCTGGTGTTGCTAACTCGATACAATCTTCATTTTCTTTGTCGTCATCAAAGAATTCGCCAGGTTCAGGAGTGAAACCAGGGTCACAAAATACGTCATCGTCCTGAGCTTCGATGATGTCATTATAATCGTCATCGTCATCATCATCATCCACAATAAACATGTTTAGACTGTAGCAAAAGAAATTGTCAATATGGTCAAC
Source organism: Pocillopora verrucosa (assembly GCF_036669915.1). NCBI lineage: Eukaryota > Metazoa > Cnidaria > Anthozoa > Scleractinia > Pocilloporidae > Pocillopora > Pocillopora verrucosa. The sequence goes on from NC_089325.1 coordinate 12,599,280, forward strand.
ACTGTGCAGAAAACAAGACTCTTATTGAGAGAGAGCACCAGTAAGTTGTTTGGTAGAATGTCCCAATAAGCTTTTACACCCTAACATCAGTATACATATTCTCCACACTATTCTCTATACATTTCCTAAGGTGCTGACAAGGAGAATTTGGGTAATAATCAAGTGATTCTTTGGTTGATGATCATTTCCTTTATTCTCATGACCTTAATGTGTGGTTCAAGGGTGATCTTGTAAGGAGAAATTAGATGCTGGTCACCCTTAGGGGTCAAAGGGTTAATCCTGTTAGTTGTGTTTTTCCACCTGGGTTAAGATAATGAATGTTTAATCATTTGACTCACAATATTTAAAATGTAAAAAATATTTAAATTTAAAATTAAAAAATTTAACTTTATAATTTATATAGCACTTATTGCAAGCCTCTAAGTGCATTACAATATTTAAACATAAAGTGCTTGAAAATCCCATCTGGCAGGAGGCAGACCAGTTGGCTATTTACAGACTGCAACCGAGGAGTTGAACCCGAGGTGACAAATCCAGTGAGTGGCAGGGTGGAGGACTTGAACCCAGGACCACCAGCTTAACAAGTCCAGCACCCTAACCCCTCAGCCACTCTGCCTCCACTCAACATTTAGAGTCACGTTCAATTGTAGAGTTAGTCTATCAATTGAGGATTGCAAAGTTCTGATTTTTATTCTGTTAGTAGTTGTTAAGTTGAATGATAAAACATTGCACCAGGAGTGATCAACCATTGCTATAAATAGCATTGTATTATCCCATCTCATTGCCTGGTGATAGCAAGCAGTATACCCCCAAACTTTGCAATATTCAATTTAAAATAATCCTACAGTTAATGGTAACTCTTGATCATGTGAAAAATGATCAAACAATTATTTATTGAGGTGTCTAATTTTACTCAATTTGGATGGTAAAATAAAATTACTTTCAAGTAAATTATGGTTTGAATTATATAAGTAATCATAAACTCAATGATTTACACATAAACATATTTTTATTACCTTGATTCTGGCTTTCTCTCTTTTGCAAACAATCCTGATTGTTTGGGAGTCCGGATATTCTGTAAAACTATATAAAAAACATCATTTTTTAAATTAATTCGATGTGTCTCAGGACGGCATATCAAAGTATGCCTGGATCAGATTCAGTAGCAATAAGAATTCTTAAAGTTAAATGAAAATTTTCTTACACTGTTCAAAGTCATCTACATCATCACTTTCACTTTTCTCTGGATTATACTTGTTCAACAGTCTTTCACTTAGGCTAAAAACATTCAACAAGTGAGAAATATCATTTACTGTTAGTAATCCACTACCTTCATTTTTCCCCCAAAATGATCACTTGTCAATTGCTACTTTTTAAATGATTAGTAAACACACACACAAAAATTAACAATTGTAATATGCAAGTTGTCAAGTTGTTTCTAATACCTAGCTTTAACAGGACTGGTTTCTTCAATACTGCAGTTAATGGTACCTATGCTAGAGAAAAATAGTAAAAATGTCAGGTTATGTATAGCAATGAAACTCAGGATAGAAAGTATTTTATTATTAACTCATAACTGAAGCATCAATGTCTGGGCTACGAACAGAGTAAGGTCATAAAAATTAGTATATGTAATAACATGATTTCAAGTGCTTTTTCAAGACAGCAAAATTGTACAAGCATATAGGGCAAGTGCAATTTGTAATCTTTGAAAAATTACCAATACTAATTAACAACAATTTAATTGAGAAATCTTGTTATTACTATGCAATAATACACAAAAAAAAGAATCATCATCAGAAAGTCAAGACAGACAAAATTTTGTAATTTGCAATTTGTAATTTGCACCTGTGTTACAACTTTGCACTGGTGTTACAACTCTGTACTAGTGTTACATGAAAAAGGCACTTGTTTCCAGCCAATCAGAAGTGCACAATTTTTCATGTACATTATTACAAAGTTTACATGATAGCTTTCCTGTTACAGAGACTATGTAGAATTATGAGAGTAAAAAAAGGCTGTGCAGAAGATTTATTTCACTTAACCTGGTTTTAGCTTTGATTGATTCTTTTGATACATACCTTTCCCCATCAAAGTCATTATCATCATCATCATCATTATCACTTTTTCTATCATAGTCACATGCAGAAGATATTGCTAAAACTTGCAATTCTTCACTATCCAGGAGATTCCTATCATCATCATCATCATCATTACACTTATCATCATCACTTTTGTTTAAACATGTGTGGTCTTTGTTGTCATCCTGACTATCACTGTAGCTGTCAGTGTTGTTGAGGGAGCTGGATTCTTGAAGTTTGGAGAGCTCCTGATCAACACCCTCGACAGGACTGTAAGATCTATTGTTATTTTCAGAGCTGTTATTAAAACTGCTGTAACCATTTCTGCAAAAGTGGGAAAAAAAGAAAAGCATCAAGAGAGTCACAATGTTGCAAGTCTTGTGATAAAATTGTGCTAATTGACCACAAACCTGAGTGTGGTCCTGCTTAAATCTATTGACAAAGCACCTTGGCCTTCATCATCTGTCACAGAGTTTAACATTTCTGTTTTTCTTTTTTCTATGTTGTTGCATTGTACATCTTTATCGTCAACATCATCATTATGCTCAATATCGTCAACTTCAGTGTTACTTAGTCCATTGTGGACACTGTTGTTGTCACAAGGCTCATTACTGCCACAATGGGAACCAGTTTCATCAAGTCTGGACAACTCGCTGACTTTTGCAGGACTATCAGATAAACTGATATTTTCGGTGCTAACATAGCTGCAGTCATCCCTATTAAGACATAAAGATATTTTCTTTACAATGTAAATGGTCAGAAAAAGCTCATTCCTTGTAAAGAACTAACAGTGGGTTCCTCAAACCCTTGATGCAATTATAAAGAAGCCCATCTGGTATCTTCTTCTAGCAATTTTAATACATTATCTGGACAATAGGTGGTGATAAAAGGCAGTTGTAATGGCTGGAGGCAAAGGGTACATTTTTGATACAACAACAAACATATACAATCTTCATATAGTCACAGTCACAGCAAACTCCCTTAACTTATTCACATGGTAGTGTCAAATACCTAGAGGGGAGAAATATCAATCCATTATTCTTTGAAGTGATAAACTTGTTACTTTTTCTTATAATATCTTTGCATTATCCACATAACAGGTAATGAGAATGCTCAGACTTATCAGGTAGAAGTTGTTCTCTTAATCTGACACCAAATTCTCATAACTAATCACTTCTGGGAGTGAAAGGGGTTAATAAACTAGCTATATGACATTATTTCGATCACGGTAAAATGCTTATAATAAAGATTAAAATTATTTACAGAATCAGTATGGAATTTCATCTTCACAAAGTAAGCAAGAAAATTAATTTGTCTTGCCTTCATTTTACCTTGACTGGGACCTGATCAATTCCCTTGATAAGTTCCTGCTGCAACTGTCACTAACTTCCAGGGAATTATCTAAGAGAGATGAGCAGCCTTCCTCTACAATCATAAGTGATTTTGCCTCTATAATGTCTTCGTAATCATCCTTCAGCTGATCACACCTTTCAGCATTGTCATCATCATCCAACGCATCATCATTACCATTTCTGTACTTGAACTCATCATCAGCATCATCATTGCTATTTGTCTTTCCGTTAGCATCATTCTCAGTGTTGCCTTCCTCTCTGTTGTTATAAAAACAAGAATCCTCAACTTTGAAGCCCTCAAGGCTTGCTGTTCCGTTTGCATTCTCCAACCCCTCTTGAATGCATTGTTCTGTCATGTCAAACCCAGAACTGTCCCTCTCAAAACTGTGTTCAAGTGTGCCACTCATTAGATCATTGTTTTCAGACAAATACATTTTTTCGCAAAGCTGAGAATCAGTTGAGGATTCTTGATTTACATTTGAGGTATTTCCTAAGGCATCGTCACAGATATTTACGTAATCGCTATAGTCGTCTGCATCATTGGAATACATGATCACGCTTGGAGTATTGTCCTCCTCAATTTCTTTTCCGTGGTTAGAGATCAGACCAACTGACTCCGTCTTTGTAACAATTCCATCTCTGTCTCCATTTGATTGCGATAATTTGATCAGCTACGGAACAATATGAAATCATCAGAATGGATTAGACACTCTCGCAAATATTATAACACGTACAGACCATGATAAGGTGAAAGAGGGATATGCTACAGTACCGTACTCGAAATAAGCGATCAAAATCGGGAATGCATTCATCTACACAGCTGATTTGATCACGAGCTAGGAAGAGTCTTCTTAAACAGCTAGACCTCATAAGACACTTTGTAGATCGAAAAGTGTCAACTAAAGGTTAAAAGATACAATGGGCGAGATACTAAAACAAACATTTGCAAGAGGAGCATTCAATACGAAAAACTGAAATCGATTACGATTATTTAAAAACTGAATTACCTTTTCAATTTTCCCACGCCAACTAGGCTGATCAAACCATCCAAATTTTATGCCCATGTTTAAAAATCGTTCCTCTACCAGTTTCTTCGTATACACTTCCATGATTCAACTCGCGATCGATCTCCCAAATCTTACTGCGAAAGTCAGAGGAACTAAATTCGAATTTTGGCGCTGAACTAATCGGTAAAGCTGAAGACAGAGAAGGCGAGGTTACAGAAGATTGAGAGATGTTGATTGGTTGGGTCAGCATTAGATTCCATCCACCAAAACCACCTCGGTCGAGAGGGACTGAGATGGAATATTTAATGACTTGCAAAACATAACCGAAGATTCTCGGAAATCCGCAAGTGATGTAGCCGAACATCAAAAGCTGTAAATCCCATGATTCTTGAGGAACAAACAGAAACAGCATAGCGAGAATTTTAAGTCGCGAACCATTGATGGTAGACATGCAGATAATTTAGGATATGTAAATTCTGTTGATGAGGCGCTTAAACTTATTGCGGAATTTGAAACAGGATTGACGACGAAGTTTTCTTTCTTTAAAGCTGTCAAAGGTTTCGGGAACATATATTTATATATATTTGATATAGCTCTTTAGCATTACAAAGCTTTGCTATCGCTATTGTGCATTCTCACTAGTTTGTCTAGTTCGAGTCCTCTGGCATGGCTTGGATGATACCACAATCGTGGAATCATTCGGACAGAAGTCACAAAATACTGGGGGAAGTGCATGAGATATTTAAGGAGCAAAAATTCGTTTTTTACTGGTGTGCCTTTCCTAATTTTGGGAAGGAAAGTGTTCAATTGCCAGCACGGCATAGATTGAACAGCTGGAGAGAAAAGGAAACGAAAAGATACAGAAGAAGTACTGTATATAATAATTTCTTTTTATCCTCAACCTTTGTGTTTCTGTCAACTATGGCTTACTAATTTGAAAGGTCAAATACATGAATGGGTCATATGACATTGATCTCAGAATACTTTTATGACAAACGTGATAACAGTTCAATCTTGGCTAAATTGAAGATGGTTTAGAAGTTAACAATTGTAAGAACTTTTCACTAACATATGCTGCTGACAAAGGAGAAAATATATGCAATTCTGCATTTTTTGCATTCTATCAAGCAATCATATGTTTGCTCCTTATCACGCTATGACACTTCCGTTTTGTCACATTCCAAAAAATAACTTGAGAAATACACTGTCACTCATCTTACACTGTTATATTTACCTATTACAGAAGGCTGGAAACAAAGATTTTGTTTTCAAGAAAATAAGATTTCTTGTCCAAGACACAAGGAAGTTTGACTGCGAAGCACAGATAAAAATGCAAGAAATTTTATTTTTTTCAGAGAACAAGGTTGTTCTACTCATGTATAAACAGAACAAATGCGATTTAATAAATCAGATATGCGGCATGACTCCTTTTCTTCCATCCCCACTCAAAACAAGCAAACACACCTATAGAGGTTCCAGTCTGGTCTGCAAATGAAAAGGAGGAAGGTGATTACTGCAAAATTAAGCATTAGGGTTCTTATTTATAACATATTGATTATTGTATACTGATATCTAGAAATTAAGGTTGCAAGTAGCAGCCAGCTGAGTTATAGTTTGAGTTTTATCAAGTCCATTACTTTGTTAAATTTAGAGTAACCTTGACTTGAGAGAGGAAAATTGAGGAGCTGTAATATACTAATCATCAATTAGGGACCACAAAGAAAAATTTATTTATAGAGACTTTTGAAGGAGAGGGGTAAGACTTGTGACAAGCTGGCAGACATATAGATAAACTTTACTGCTAAATGGGTTACAATACAAAGTGCTCAGTATTTGGATCAGCTATGGTTCAACTTAAACTTTGCTTTAGCTTCAAGTTTAATCCTTTGTGGTTTCCTTTCTCTGTGTTTATTTTTCAAGTTATGTACACAGAAGAACACAAAAATGACAAGGAATGCTTTTGAATATCAAGAGGCTGGAATAAGCAAGAAACCAAAACTGAATTTTAAACAGTACAAAGTTAATTTGATCTTCCAATGTTATTTAATTTTAACCATAGAATTTGCTATTTAAATTTATCCCCTCCATTTTTCTGGGTATTGTGAGCAAAAACAAACAATTATCACAAAATGCATGGTATACAATGGTTTGATTCACCAATGTGGCAAAGGCCTTTCACTGTCTATCCATAAAAAGGGAAATAGTTTGTAAACTGTAAGACATTCTGCATGTTGAGTGTATACTTATTCATCCATGTGAAATTAAAGGTTACTTGAAATAAATGTGAAAGATTTATAGGATTTTCAGACCCCTGATAACAATTACTAATGTGCTGATTTGTTGTACTTAAAGGTTATGATTTTGGCGGAAATAGTGGAAGAAATTTCTGGACCTGGAATTTTGTTGCAAATGTTTGTTTAAATCAGTTTAAGTCAGTTAAAAACTCTCCTGTTTCAAGATTACATGATTACCACACCAGAACCTTTTGTATTCTATATTATGCACCATGTTATGATTATGGTTTCAATAATAAAAGGTGCTGACTCAAGAACTTTCCAAAATATCTCTACATACAAAGAAATAGATTGTGGTTATGTACTCCAAATAGCAGGTCACATCAGTCTTCTGTAAGGAAGTAGCAGAAATTTCTGTGGTGGTTTTGGTGGATGGAGAGAAACATCCACCAAAACCACTTTATTCTATGTGTTAAGAGTTATGATAATCATTATGAACGTTTGGTCGGTCAGCAATTGTGCACCATAAAAAATAATTAGCCAGAGCACTAACTGCTAATTAGTGGTATAAATCTTTTGTCTCCCTGAACATCTAACAATGGCTATAGATAAAATTTAAAAAATATATTGTTGATGGTTTTGGTCAAAGTTTTGGTGGATGTTCCCTAATGACATCCACCAAAACTACGTAACATCTAAGCACCTTTTAAATACGTGAAATATCTGCATAAAATTGCGTAAAATGTTTTATAATACTACAATCGAACAATAAATTAATACTTACCATTTCTTTAGTAAAAAGTTTTGACGCAATTTCCCAAACAAATAATACACTTGGGTCATCGGGATAAGTCGGCATGTTGTCGTAACTTCGTAATTTTTTTCCATCATTCCATCTCAGTCCCTCTCGACCAAGGTGGTTTTGGTGGATGGAATCTAATGCTGACCGATTGGTTGGCTGTTGAGTAGCCAAGCCTCGAGAAAAGTCAAAACAACATGGCGGTCTTTACTGCCTCAGCAACCCTTCCAGTTTTCAGAACAAGTTTATTTATGTTTAAATGCGTTTGTAGAAAATCACCTTTAGCTGATGAGGTGGTCCTTGCGCGCCACATATGCGGATCGACCATCAGGACTAGAACGACTTGGTTTGATCGTCAAAAAGGCTCTCAAAATTGCACCGCGCGACGCACGAAAGTAGAATTTGCGCCTGGACCAAATACATTCCAAAGAACTCAATCGACGTTTACAGAAAACAACTCTTCTCCTAGCATCAGGTGTACCCCGGAGTTGATTAAATTGCCGTGGAGTGTCCAACTAGGGCACTTCCAAGCAAAAGGAAGCAGGTACTATCATTCTCGACGGCAGCTGAATACGGCTAACTTTGTGGATAGTTGCCCTCCTGGCGCACAGCCGTATCTACGGTTGATTCGTCTCGATAAACCCATAGGAACATGGCTCTTGTACTTGCCATGCACATGGAGCATAGGGCTTGCAGCTCCCGCAGGCTCCTTACCAGATCTCAAATTGCTGACCCTTTTTGGAGTAGGGGCCTTGGTGATGAGAGGGGCGGGTTGCACCATCAATGACATGTGGGATGTTGACTTTGATAAGAAGGTGAGCAGGTGGAACAACTCTGGGAGTTGCAAGGAGATTTTCAAAGGTTTGACCTAATCTCAAATTCACGTCAACTCTTGTGGTGGTCCTCAGAGTCTCAAAAGTAGTGCTGGTGCAATTTACTTTGGTTTTGAAGCCTCAAGGAGTGAAAGTTCTGAAAGACTGGAATTTTTTTTTCAGCCCAGGATCTTGGTCGATAGTAGCTAGAATAGGTTAAAGTAAGATTGTTACTGTGAAAATCTGTGTACAGGTCTCTGTGTGAATAGGGCACATGGAGTAAGCTGAGTTACAATAAGGTAATAATTATATGAAGGAGTTGTGTGACTAAAATTGTTAGGTCCCAGTCTAAGATTTTCAAACAGAGGTCTCAACATCTTAGGGAGACTGAGATTTTACCATTTACAGCTCCTGTGTCTGGAATGCTTGTGTCTTCCACAGGATGTCCTAAAAAAAATTGAGATAAAATCCTTAACCCTTTCACCCCCAAGAGTGTCTGGCTTATAATTTGTCCTTACAGTATCACTCATGAATCAAATGTGAAGGTTATTAGATTGAAAGAAACAATTTCCAATTCAAGAAGTTCTGGACTATCAAGAAAATTTCCTTGTCAGTACTATAGGAAATGTTAAGAGGACATTGTGGGGAATATAAATGCTTATGTTAGGCATGAATATGGGCATGTTCCTAGAATTTGATTGGATATCTTCTGATCAGGGAAATTTCTGATTGTTACATTTAGGTTACTAGAACCATTTCCAGACCTCTGGCTGCTGGATCTCTTACATGTTTCCAAGCATTGGTGTTTCTTGGAGCCCAACTAAGTGTTGGTCTGTCTGTATTACTCTCTCTAAACAACTACAGGTATTAAAAAATCACCACTCAGTTATTAACTGATAATAAATTTTTTATTGAAACAGTATACTGGTACATCTCTCTAGAATTTTTATTGCAATGCTGATGACTAACTATTAGATTTTGAAACTTAATCAAACTTGATAGATACTCAGTGTTTTTAAACATCTTTCTTATTCTGCTTATACACATGATGCTTCTGTCATTGCTGACCCCAGCAGTATGCCAGATGAGTTCTCTATAGAGCTTTGGAGCGAAAAAACATAGATGTGAAACTCGATTCCTTATGCAGACACAGATCTTTCTTTCTCTCTCCCAAATTTGCAACAAGAGGGAAAAACAGTTTTCTTTAAATTTTGAAACTGCCTCCTTAAATGTTTTTTTCTTGATCTGAACACAGTATTATCCTTGGAGCTGCGTCTCTTGGACTTGTTGTCACATATCCTTTGATGAAGAGAATCACTCACTGGCCACAAGCCTTCCTTGGTATGCTGATTTACTAATTCTTCATAATTCACTAAAAAAGCAAAAAATTAGGTTAAGGGCACCCTAAAGGGAACTTGAAGGAGTACTATAAATTAGGAGCTGAAAGAGAACAAGCTATTTCTTGTCCTAGATCACAGGGTGTCCTGCCCAACTTATCTGATAGTCGCAATTTGGTGACCCTAAATCAGAAAGTGGTGGTCAAAAATTTTTAAAAAATTGCTTGACAATCAAGCAGAAAGTCATTTTTTTTTTGTTAAAGAAAGAAGATTATTTTATTGAAATATTTAACTCAATTTAAGGTAAAAACACTTTCATTGTTAGTAAAAAAGGAAAGATGCAGTTTGGCTCTCGCTACCATATACTTTTGCATCTGCAAATTTAGTAGCCAATTGAAAGTATTTTGCTACTTGCCTTGGAGAGAAATTAGGCACTGCATAGAGTGTTGTAAGAATTGTGAGCATGACACTGGAGCTCATTGCAAAATCTTTTGATATACTTTCTAGCTGCTGAACACTATGAAGTTAACTAAAACTTATCTATATTTTAAATCAGGGATGACGTTTAATTGGGGTGCTCTGCTTGGCTATGCTGCAGTTCAAGGAAGCTGTGATTGGTCTGTCTGTTTGCCATTGTACATTGCGGGAATTAATTGGACACTCATTTATGACACTATCTATGCCCATCAGGTTAGTGTAGTGAAATAAAAATTAGAACAATTCTCTCTGCTAAAGAATTTTGGTAATTCTGTCAACAGTAGTCCAAGTTTGGAAATATATGGTTGATTTCCATTTGAGGCCTAATTGTGAAGAGATGTGAGAAGGAGATGGGAATCAAGTTGTCTTCTCAGGGTTCATTCATTAACACCTGAGTACTATACCTCTCTTGATATGAAATAAATTTTATCCTGAGTGGATGGTGTTTTTTTTTTTTTTTTTTTTTTTTTTTTCTGGCTGGCTGCTAAAAAATCAATAGAGAATACTGTGTCTTCTACAATGATCAGCAATTTTATTCCTAAATTCCATTCAATAATTATGGGTTAAAAAATTTCCTTCTGCCCATGGTTTTAACATCTTCTTAGGTCATCATAGTGTAAGGAACTAATGATCATTTTAGGACATCCATCACCTGGACAATTACACCACACAAATGAATGAAATCTGAACCCTTCAGCAATGTTTTGTTGATATCTTTCACACAGGATAAGGATGATGATGTCTTAATTGGTGTCAAGTCCACAGCATTGCTATTTGGAGATCAAACAAAGCCTTGGCTAACAGGATTTAGTGTGGTTATGCTTAGCAGCCTCATTCTTGCTGGAATGAACAGTGATCAGGCTTGGCCATACTATCTGGGACTGGGCTGTGTTTCTTCCCATCTGGCATGGCAGGTAAGGGAAACACGATTAACCTAACCTGGGCTTAGTGGTAATTTTTAATTCAGTATAATAGCTTTGCAGAGGGATTTTCTTTCTGTATTTTTACCCATTGGTCTTGAGTCATATTAAGATCAGCCCCCCAAAAACCCTTAGCTTTTACACAAGCACATGTACATGAGAAATTAAAGCTAAGGTTAAATTATAATCTCAGGTGAATGTTAACCCCCTTTCGAACAACTGGTGCTGAATTTATAAGTGTGTGAACCAAGGGCACAAGTGAATTCAAGAATTGGCAATCATATAGCCTGAGCAATTAAAAATGTGGTCCTGTGGTCTTGGTCTTATGTAGCGCACTCTATAAGTCCTTAGGGTACTTCTCCAACCAGGGCCCAGTTATTCAACGAGTGAATCAACCAAGGCCCAGTTATTCCAAGGGTGAATGATGCTATCCAATGGATAAGTTTCTATCCAGTGGTTAAGTGTCAACAAGAGATGCCGCACTTTCACTAGATAGAGATTTATCCAGTAGATACAGGGTTTGTATGGGTCCTGGAAAACCTGGAAAGTCCTGGAATTTTACTTTGACATTTTCCAGGACTGGAAAGCCCTGGTAGAAGACTACAGGTCCTGAAATGCCTGGAAATCTGCTTAATTCGAGTAATAAAAGTTTTTAGAATTTACGTTATAAGAAATGTATGAAGACTGTAAGGAGAATTGATTTTGAAATTTTGGGAATGAAAGGGTTCAAGGTGGAATTTGGAGTCCTGGAAAAATCAATCTGAGTCCTGGAAAAGTCCTTGAAATTCATTTCTGAAAATGGGTATGAACCCTGTAGATAAGGCTATCCAGCTTTAGGAGAACTATAAGAGAGGATGATTAAAGGGTATGTATCAGGTATTAGGGAAGATAGGCATATACAAGAGGGCAAGTTTCTGCAAATAGTCTCCACTGCCAGTTTTTTGTGCCTGGTTCACTGGATCATTATGAAGAATGAGGAACTCATTAGCCAACATAGCTAGGGTGTCTTTTCAAAGCTTTGACACCTAAGAACAGTATTCCTTCACTTTACCCTAATCAAAGTACTGTTGATGGAAGTAACACGTCTAGAGCAAACTCAGACAGATTTTGTGAAAAATTTTTTTTCAGATTAAGACTGTAAATCTCTCCAATTCTGCTGATTGCTTATCAAAGTTCAAGTCCAATAAGTGGCTTGGGTTGATTTTGTTTGCTGGTGTTGTGGCTGGTACTATTGTCAAGAAAACAACAGAGAAAGAAGAAACTTAAGAGGCAAGAAACAAACCAAATAGCTTTCTTAAAAAAAAAAAAAAAAAGTGGTGTTGACTGGGAACACGAAACACCAAATGTGTTTCCATAGGCACAATTACCAGCTTCTGCCTGGGTAATGAATGTGCTCACATCACCCTACCCCCTACCCCACCACCTCTGAAGTTGCTTCAAGTTGGGAGGATTGAAGACCTAACCCAAGAAAGTGGCTGAGCAAGTCTTTCCATTCTTATGAATGGATGAAAGAAATTGAAGGAAAGAAGAAGTATTTTTAACTGATCTGTGCTAAGTGAAAGGTCAGATGTAGATAGCATGCCCAGATTTCAAGTGGTCATAGGAAACTAGGATTGCCAAGACATGCAAATAAAATTGTCCAGCTCAATAGTGTGATTCAGTTGTGACAAAAACAAATCACTGCATTTTTATGTGCAAATAATTTATTTTTCTTGCTTTTTTCCCTAGTTGCTATGTGTATTCAAAAGCTGGGAAAAAATTACACTAGTCAGCAATGAAGCTATAAATGTTTATCCCCATAGTGAATTTTTAATAAATGTTTGGAAAAATAAGTTATTTTCAATATTGATACCAAGGAGCAAAGATGGTACCTTCACATCGGATGATCAATAAGTGTCTGATTTTGAGTAGATCCAAATAGTGTATAACACTATTTCCAGTAAACTTAATTATGGTCTAAAGAAAAAATAGAATCTGAGAAGTTTATACAATGTAGCAAGAAAACTTTGAGTGCAAAATGAAATGTCTTACCATGAAATAAAGTTTGACAATGTTCTTCCCTTCTTATTTGATATTTTGATGTCTGCTTCTTAACAGAAAATCACAAAAATTACCTTCTGGCAGAAGTTTCAGTCACCTAAAACTACAAATTTTTCCCTAATAAAGATAAAACTTGCCCACCCACAGAATAGAACTCCCACAAATGTTTTCTTGCTTCAGGTAGCATATTAGAGAAATAATTTTTTTTCTTAAACAAAACCTCAAGTGCCACAGTCTAAGAGTCATGCTGCAAGTGTGTTCAAATTGTACCAACTATTTCTTTCATTGATCAACATTATATTGAAGCATATTCAATAACTATCTAAGATAATGATTATATTTACTATGACTTCCATGCTTTTATGGCTGGCTTCAACCTGATACTGAATTGCTTCATGAACGTGTGCTGTATGTCTAAATGCATATTATTTCATGAATGACAACGGTAACCCTCAATTTCAGGTGATAGTTTAAGCTATTCCTTGCATTTTTTTCTGCACAATTATGCTACATTTGCCATTGGGGTGTTTGTAATGTACAACAATATGGAGGAAAAGTGAAAACTATCTCATTATCCATTTACAAATCTGCCTAACAGTAAAATTTAACATCGCGTGATGCATCGGCAAAAAAAGTATTAAATATGAAGACATTATTTTGCTTTAAGTAATTATTTTAGCCAATCTCGCAATAAACTAGCTTGGTTACAAGTACAGATGCTTTAGGAAAGATAGGAAATGAATCAGATAGGAATTTGGCAGTTGTAATAAATGCAAACCTATTAATCCTACTCAACCATTAATGACACAAATATTGTCATTATTACAATATACTTATATTTCTGGAAAAAGTCCCTTTTTATCTATGATAGCCACAATGCCATTGCATTCATGTATAAAATAGGTAGAAATGTGAAAAATCTGTACAAGGAATTCTGTGCATCTGTTAATATTACAAAATTAGCTGAAGCGAGGCATGAATGGTGATGAGTGAGTTCCACTTGAGGAAGATTGATTTGGATCTAAAAGAAAAAAGAAAGTCAGTTAATTCTTTTTTAAAAAAGGTGTGCGAAACAAATTTTAGACTCTGATGGAAGAGGAGAATTCTGAAGTTCTTCAGTTGTGTGTTTTTCTCCCTTGCTGCCCCATTCTTTGAGATGTCATGCAATGTGGCCACACCCCAAAAAAAAGCTGTGAAGGAAATGTGCAGTGTGTATGGAGTCTTGGAAACAAAGTTTTCAGACTTTCTGTGACTCCTACACATGTCACTTATCACACACAAAACTAAAATTTTTAGATTTAGAATAATCAAATTAAAATCAAACTTGATTCAATTTTGCTGTCATCATTTCCTTTGAATTATGAATATTTCATTTACAAAATTGTAATCTGTAAACTTAGTTAAGAAACAAAAGAAAGTGATTTAATTGAACTAAGCATTTATGGTCTCGAACCTTGATTGTCTGGACTTGTGGTGACTGGGGTGAATAGTTTGATAATTGAGAGTCCAAATCATTAAAAATATAAATATAAATGAGTCAAAAATTACAACTGAATAGCTTAAAAGAGAACATGTATCAATATCATGCAAGCATTAAAGCAAATTCTCAAATCATTGTGCATAACTAGTAAACATTGTCAAAAGTGTTCACAAAAGACTGCTAAGGCTCACCAACAATGCTTTACATCTACCTAACATGCAGACATAAATCAATTTGTTTCAAACTGCTACCGTGAATGCTGTTAGTTAATATTCATAAAAGAATGGGACCACAGAAGAGAGTCCAATTAATTAAAAGATCCTGATGATCGCAAGGTCCTTATAATCATGATTTGACTGTAACATCAGTAAAACAGGCAAGTGTTTCCTCTTGGGAATGAGAGAAAAAGGAAAAATTTATTAATATCCAATTATTAATATCCCACAAAGTGATGCAAAATACCCTGATCGAGGGGCGGAAAATTGCGGTACCAAGGTACCATGGGAAAGCTTGTAAAGCAGGCAAGTTCTGATTGGTTGTTGGGCGTCATACCCAAAGGAACTTTTGGGGGTGGAAATTTAAACCAATAGGTAAATGATTTTAGATCTTCATTCTAAATTATCTTTAGCAGTTAATTTCCCTTTTCAACTTTCATATTATTGATGTAACAGCTACTGTTTCTGTGCAAACTTGGAACTCCGTAATTAATCCTTTACAAAATTCAATTACAATGACCCCACCACTTGATCACTCGGTATTAAATCTTTAATCATCCCTTTTACTGATGGGCGTTCAAGAAAAAAAAGTATACTGTTTCAAAATTATACTGCTCATTTATGTCTCCCAGAGATGATGGATGAAAAAAACCTCTTCTAAAACACTTAAACTTCCAGAAAGTTATTATTACACATGTACACTTCTCCCAATAATATCTGAACAAAAAAACAATGAGAATACTCCCATTCTCTGATCAGGTAGAAAGTTGTTATCTTGATCATACAACAAATTCCTTGCAAACAAATTTAAAAGAAAAATTGCAGAGCAAACAGAAGGGAGAATTGACCAGTCAGATCTTTAGAGTTAAACGAATTAAAACATCAGTCAAAGGGACACCACTTCTACTATCTGTTTTTTCCAATAAGGAACATTAGGAAAACAGTACCTTGATTGAAGTGATTCGGTTGCAAGAGAGACAGGCAGATTGGTTCCTGCGACTGTCGAGACAAGTGGTTTAGCAATGGCTGACTTGCCAGTTGGGTGTCACAAATCCAATGTGGGTTAGAGGTGTGTGTGGTGCCCTTGCCTGGAGATTGGCAGCTGCAGCATTGAACAAGGTGAGGTTGGGAGGCTGAGGTTGAAGGAGCACTTGTGAAGGAATGGTTGCGATGGGTTTGGAGTGGACAAGACCTGGTTGTTAAAAACCTGGATGGACTGCCCTGGCAGCTATTGAGATATGGTTCTGTAAACAGTGATGGAAAAAAAAAAATTGCCAATTAAAAAAATAACCAATTGAAAATAAAGGTTTTAGCCATAACTTGCTGGACCGAGCTCCATCCTGATTCCATTACATGAAAACTGTCCCCCGAACATGCTAACTGTTCTAAACATTGATTAACTATTCCCCTCACAGGTAACCCTGTCACTCCCTTTCCTCCCATGCCCTCCCCTCCCTTCCAGCAACTTTTTAAGTTTCTCTGAAATTTGCTGCTATAGGATTTGAACGCCTGGGTGGAAAGGCAATATTGGAGTACAGTATTTTTGCCAAATGACAAAACAAGGTAGACCTGTCTGCACAATAAAAGTGCCTGCTCTGGAGATCGTTGGCTCAACCAGTCATAGCTTATCATACATTCTGGAACACAAAGTCCACTAAGAGGTTATTGCTACTACCTCCAGCTGGGATGACCAGTCTATTGCAAGGTTACCCCTACCCAAGCTTTCCATTAATAGCTTCCACATCCAGTTCTCCAGTAACCCTTTGTACTCCTTGGTGGAGGGATGCAATGTGAGAGTTAACCCTTTCAATCCCAAAAGTGATTAACATGTAACTTCTCTTTTTAACAAACCTTTTCATTATTCAGCAAACAAGGAAATGGAGAATTCTCAAACTTATCAGGAAGAAGTGGTTATTGTGATCTAACACCAGATTCTTATAATTAATTTACAAGGAAATATGTAAACAGCTAGGGGGGAGAAGTTAGGCAATTCAGATCTTGGGGAGTAGTTAAAGGTTTAGGGTATTGCCCAAGAACACCACCCCAATGAAGTAGTCTAGGTCAGTGGCACAGACCTCTCGTCTTACAGGTTAGCACAGTAAACTGTTACCATCATTCACAGGCCACTGATTCATTCCAAATTCTTGCTTGTATCTAAAATGGCAATACTTGACAAAAATTGAAGAGGGACAATTTCATAACACTGCATTGAACCAAATGCACAATCAGTCACAGCTACTTACCTTCTTGTAGAAACAGGCATCCCCAAAATTGTTGGGACTTGATGTGGGCAAGGAGACTGGGTTTGTTGCTGCCTCAGCGATTGATGCTAGGTCAATAAAGTTGTTCGGCAAACCTTGCGAGCAGCAAGGCCACCAACTGTTGCTGGCTATTAATCCTGGACTGACTTACACTGGAACTCTGAACAATAGCACGGTTGAGGAGCGAATGATCTTGTGGTGGGGATGACATTGCATTTGGAAGTGCGTGCAGGTGAAATTGTGGAAGACATGAAACTGGGATCTGAAATTGTTGATGTGACTACAGAAACTAGGGCAAATGAGTTAAGGGTGATCTCGAGGCTTCTCCTTAGGGTGATGCCGGGGTTTTGGTTAGGAATGATGACCGGACTGTTGCTTTTGGAGGTATTGTCTGTGTGAGGTTGGGAGAGGTTTTGTTGTAAATTGCTTGTCCCTCTGGAGAATCATATCTGCAAAGGTCTAACAAGGGAAAAAGTGAGAGCAGGCTTGACTGAAGGCTGTCTGATGATGATGGCAATTTTATGGCAGACTCCTTCTGTGGAAGATTTAATCCTGCAACTGCTAGTGCAACTTGGGTTTTCTGTTCAGGTCCTGATCTGCTCACAGCAGTGCTTTCCATTTTGTCACACTAGCAGTAGTAACAACCGGTTTTTGCACCATTAACACAGAAGTAGGGGCTGCCATATCAGTGATTATCCGGTCTGACTGTGCAAGATTCTTCAAAACTGACAAAGCTGTTGCTGCTGTTGTTGCAGCCAAAGATGGTGCATGTGCTGGTGATGTGATTGCAGGAGGACTTCCAATGCCCACTACTGAGGAAGCAACACTTGGCATGCCCTTAACATCAGTGCTGCCAGAATTCTACAAGACACAACAGTACATCTCAATACACTAGTCAGAAAAAAATAAATACACAATCAGCTTGTAAATTCATTTTATTCATGTTCTAAGTACTTCCGCCTCTGATTCCAAGATTAGATGTAAGTCCACAGACTCAATTTAAGGTTTGATTTCACTGCCATGAGTGAGGAAGTCAATGATAATATATACTGACCTGACTGGTTGACCGGGGAGACTAACACTCTGGTGAGCATTCTGGAGATTCTCCTTGTTTCTTGGGGCCAGGAGCTATGGAGAGGAATGTAATTAGGTCAAAAGCCTGTCCAAGTTTTACTCAGGAGGGAAAAAAAATACTGATAAAAAAAACCTATACTAACCAATATAGACGTTTTGACAGGGAGTCAGAGAAGAGTTAAAAATACCTTTGATTGGCTTTGACATTTTCTCCCAAACCAAACAATCAGAAAACAAAAGCAAAAAGGACAAATTACAACTTTATTGCTTTAATTCTCATATGCTTCAGGAATTTTCATTGAATTTTTTGTTTCAGTTCTCACTGGCTCTAGTAATATTTTGGTTCTAGTTTAACCACATAAAAATTGCACTTGAAATACCTTATGACAAATCTTACCTTTCTTAGGGGCTTTAGCTCTGAAAGGAGAAATAAAACATTAAGTTTGAACATCATAATTATTTCAATTCATTGTAATCAATAGATGCCTTATGAATAAAAATGTTTCTCTTACGGAGGATGGGTGTACTTGAAATGTGCCTGCTTGCTTTCTTTGAGGAGAATTCTGAGAGAAACAAACATAGAAGAAAATTAGATTTAATAAGATGTAATATTCTAATCTCGCAGAAAAAAAAGCATTAGGCTCAGTTCAGATGTCATGCTTCTGCTTGCTGAACTTAATTCAAGAATTGAGTTTGACGAAATCAAACTTTCTTATTAAGTTCAGCAAAGCAATTAAGTTCAACGAGCTCTGATCAACTGGGCCTAGATCAACAAAATCTATGGATTAATTCAGCAAGTATGGATCAAGTGCCAACCTGCTTGTCATCCAGCCCTTTGGCCACAGTGGCCGTACATCATTTTCAAAGAATAGCTAGAAGAAAATTGCACATTATAAGAACAAAAAAAATCCATAACCTGGTGGAAATTAAAAAAGAGAGAGAAAACTTGGAACTTTTATGCATCTTAACAATGGACATGCAACTAATGTAACCCTTAGATAAGGTCGTAGATGTTTTTCAAAGCCAAAATACAAGATAACTACATAATACTAGAATTATAAAAAAACTTTTACTCAATGGTCTGACATAGAATACATACAGAAAGTTTGCTCAATGCACATAGTTTTCTTTGCCTTCCCCCCCCCTTGTAAGGCTCAGAAAAATATTACTTATTTAACCCTTCAATTCCCAAGATTCATAAGTAATTCTCCTTATTGTCTGTGATACAGTTCTTGTGATGTTAGATTGGAGAATTTGATATTAGATCAACTTGTAATCCCTTAATTGATATTTTTCTTTATTCTCATCACTTGTTTGCTTGATATGGTATTGATATTGTAAGGAGAAATTCTGTCTTGGTGAGTAAAGGGTTAACTAGCAAAGAATCTGCATACAATCAAATAATGTGCATATGTTACCTTCAACTGTTCCTCAGCAGATTGAGTTCTAGTCTTTGACATTTCAAAAATTTTGATTTTCATTTGAACAACATCACATAGAAGAGTCCTGATTGAGAGAAAGTTTTAAGTTAACAGATCAAAATTCCTATGTACTAAGAGTCCACTGACAAAATCAATGTCAAAAGGAACAAGAAAACTATTCTCAGCAAAGCATTTATCATTGTGCAACAAATGAAAATTATGTGTAGTAGTAAATTGCATGACTTCATATATACCTTAATTCTTCTGTCCAAATAAATTTGCGCTTTGGAACATTCTTCTTTGCTTTGTCCTCTGGCTGGGCAGGTGCCTTCAATTAAAGGGAAAAAAAATTCAATTCTTCACAGCTAAACTATCATCAGTCTTGCCTGTTGGATCACTAAGGTAACAAAAATTAATTTTCATGAATTTAATTTGTTCCCAAAATGGAAATTCAGCCTAAATTACACCAGTCATAAACACAGAGAATAAAGTTTTCAAGAACTTGGGTACTAGCAAAAGCAGAAAGTGATTTACAAATAGTTAAACCTACATTAGGATCTGTAGGGGTGGTGATTTCATCATTTTTCTCTGTATCTTCAACTAGCTCCATAGCAGATTTGAAAAGTTCCTTCTGCAATAAAAGATGTCACAATACTAAGGATTAGTAGATGTTCTGATCAAAATCCAGAGCAATATTTCAAGGTTGTCATCAAGTTCATAAAGTTGCTTTTTTACATACTATTAAATGAAATAATTAAAATATTCTTGCTACCCTTTCTTCTCAACAGAGCTACAGTATGGCCATTTGATATCTTAAATAAAATGATAAATTTTTAGTGTGTACCCAATAGAAAAATTTCATTCAAGCTTATTCTCCATCAACTGTCAACTAAAGGAAGGAGGTAAGATCTTGAAAGATAGTACCACCAACAATTATCATTACACCCACGAAAGATGATTTGTGCTTGTCACAGAAGAGAAGAAAAAGCCCAAGCCCCCTCTCATGGGACCTTTTTTTTTTCCCTTCCGCCCACACAACTTGTAGCAGATCAAATGTTTTTAAAACATCTTTCTTCATTCAAGAACTAGGCTCCAAATTTACCACCTCTCTTAATATATCTCTCTACCTTGTGATCTTCTGAATTCTCTCCATCTTGTTTGGCACTGCTGAAGGAAAGATAAGAGAAAACAGATTATACTAAAACTTCACCCAGAAAGGACTGACTGGCCATGGAGAAGAATCACAAGTCAGAAAAAACTCAAGAGTATTTTCCTTCAGTGGCAAGCCAGGTACATTTAACTTACCTTTGTTTTTTACTTTCTTCCTCCACATGTTTTTTTACTTCTTCTTCAAATCTCTTAGTTTGTTCTGGTATGACACGATCTACAGCTGAGAAGACCAGATCAGAAAGGTATCAATAAAAACTTTTTTCATTCCAAAAATCTTGCAGTCATTACATATATATACACTTCTGAAGCAATTGCAAACACAAACATGTCCCATGCTTCAAACAACTCTTCTAATCACTACATTGCCATCAATAAACCCAGCAACTTGGTGAGCATTTTACATTTCTACCTCAGAAAACTACCAATGGTGGCATGTAATGTTTAAGAGATAAATTTTATGGCCTACCTGCTTTGAGTTTAGCCATTGGCTCCCTCAGTCGCCCAGCCTGAACAAAACAGAGAATTACAGTTCACTAGTCAATAACAGTCAAGACTTTTGAAACAACCTCCTAACCAATAAATAATTTGACTACCAATACAATGTAAATGGAAAAGTGGCACCGACTCACTCTGCGTTACCTGATCATTAAGCAGAAGGTTCTTTGCTCTCTTTACCAAAGTTTCCTTTGTACATGGCAGATAGAAAGCTAAAAATTCATAAATTCCCTGCAATTGAAGTGAAATTTTCAAATAAGTTCTTCTTTAGGTTGACAAAATTAATCCCTTACAGAGTACAGAATGGGAGACAAAACTGGACTCCCATTCAAAAGGTCTGCCACTCTTTTGCCCTTCCCCTCCCCCTCTCCCCACAACTGCCTCTATCTCCAAATCAAACATGGCCAGTTGAATAGATGATCGCAAGATTCTTAACATTAGCTTGCCCTAATAAGACACCTGCACTGTAGGCTAAACCTGGCCAGGTCATTGTATTGTTTTCTTGCGCAAGATAGTTCACTCTCAGAGCCTCTCTTCAGCATAAATGGGTAACAAGGAAATGTCACAGAAGGGGAAAGGGGATGCAATATGTAAACTAGTGAAGCAATACTCCCAGCTGCTTTCAAAGTGGACACCACCTGGCCCAAGTGTTGAATTAACTTTTTTCAGAGGACATACCTATGTATTCAACATTACCACACAGGTTAACTGTCAATTTGCAATCTACATTATCCCTCCACCAATGATTCAATAAACCATATATAAATAAGCACACATGTGATTTTGATCATTCCTTACCGTTCGAACTTTACTGCTGAGAGTTACAGATTTGGTGGCAAGTCTATAGAGGAGATGAAAGCAAAAACAATTATTTAAAGGACTCGATACACATTGTAGTATTCCATATCTTCCCTGTGACAAACAATATTTTAGTCTTTGCTTACACATATTTAAACAATTTCCTGCTGCTGCTGTTGTTGTTATTTAAGAGCCTAGCAAGGCAAAGCAATAGCAAAAGAAGTAAAGCCTCAAAGTTACAAGTATAACAAGTAAACGCATCCTACTTTTCCAGGTGATTATACTGTATATCACATTCAAAGGGAGGTTAGCAACATTTAAAAAGAGCAATTAGTACCAAACAAAAGTATACTTACTCAAGCAACATAAGGTTGACATCAGAGTTGAAAAACTTGCATTTCCCTTCCATACTGCCACTACCTGCTTGCTTTAGTTTCAAGATGCAACTTTCAACATCTGTCGGCAAACACTGTGGAAGATTTGGTTCTGTCACCTCTCCTGAGGTGGCAATTGCTGGCTGGATTCCATTTTGAAGCAGAGAAGAAGGTGAGGAACTAATGCCTTTATCAGGTGGTGCACTTCCTGTGTTTTCTGTCAATGCAACATTGCTGTTGCCATTCACCAAAGTAGAAGTGCCTGGTTCAGTTTTAACAGCTCCATGATTGCTGACTTGTGGAGCATTTGGTAATTTTTCTGGCGATAAATGGTTTGTCACTGCACCATTTGTTCCTTGTGAAATCAAACTAGGTGTTGTAGAAGAATTCAAAGAGGCAGTTGTTAAAGTCAGAGAAGTTTTTGCAGTGGAAGAAGAAGATGAATTGTTTGAATTGTTAGTATTCCCAATACTATGCTTCTTTTTGGATTTCTTCTCTTTTTCCTTCTCGCCACTAAAAGAATTCAAATTACAAAAATGACAATTAACAGACTGAGTGCAGTTATACCATTACAGCTGTGAAAAACAAAACTATGACTAAAAACAATTCTAAAGAAGTTTCCCAAAAAGAGAGTAGCTTTCCTTAAACTTATGGATTGATCAATTCAATGCCCACTTTACTGTTAACTCATCCTTACTTTACTTTGCGAAAGGTGCTATGTGATAGCGCTGGTTTGAAAGGTAATTGCACAACAAAGAGATGAGGTTCTTTAGAGGAATAAAGACTAGTTACCACTATATCAACCAGACCTCAAAAGTATAAAAAGATACAACCAATCAAAGCTAAGAATACTGCATTAACAGAGAGGAAGGAAAGTCTGGCTGTGAATGTAAAACTAAAACATTTACAAGAAACAGAGTAAAGAAGAATCCATTCTGACACAAAAATTTGAGGTGGCAGTATATTTACATCTGACAATACATGTACCTTGAGCTCTTCCGTGGCTTCTTTTCTTTGTCCGATTTCTTCCTTTCCTTCTTTTCACTTGGGATCTTGACTTTCTTGACTTTAGGCACTTTTGGAATTTTCTGGAAAAAAAAAAAGAAAAAAAAAAAAAAAAAGGATCTCCATCAATCACAAGAAATGTCTGTGCCATCTTGGAGGAATAAGTTTTTTTTACCCACACTTATGAAATCACAATTTTTTTTTTCCTTTTTTTTTTAAAATTCAAATAATAAGCATAAAATTTTCCATCTTTTTCTTTCACATCCATCACTTTTGACATTACAGATCATAAACCCAGTGTATGGCCTAGCTTCTAATTGAGTTCTCTATAAGGCTCAGCAGTAGAGTAGCACCAAATTATGTTGAAAATGTGAGCCATACAGGCATAATTAGTAATAGAAATTACTACCTTGGGAGATTTAAGCTTAACCTTCTTCACTTTCTTAAAGTCCTCATCATCACTGAAATTCAAAGCACAACAACATTAGTATTCATGTTGCACTGTACTACCAACCACCAAACACAGGTCAACAAATCCGTGGCTTTTATTGAAAATCTTGTTGCCAAATTTTTCCTTCTTGCCACAAAGGTCAAAATGGTCATAACTTGGACCATTATGACTGACATCAAACACACCACACTTTACAGCTAGATATGTACCTTTCACCTCCTGGGGACACAGGTCTGAAGTTCAGTGTACCCTGGTTGATGTAGAAGCCACCATGCTCTGTTGTCCAATCAGCTGGTAGCAGCTCATCATACTAAACAATGAACAAGACAAATTAAAAATCTACAGCTCTTCAAAAATCTGAGAACAGTAAAATCACATGGATTGTGCATATTTAGAGAAACTAATCAGTGCCATCCGAAAAGCCTTGATCTTTATCTACAGCACTATTGTCCAACAAACTCTTGTAGGTAGTTAAAAGCTTTATTTAAAAAAGATGAAAAAAGCACAGTGATATACAATGTACCAGTTCCTGGAGTACATATACTCAAAAGTAGATCTGATAATTCTTCAGAGCTGTGCATTGAGTATAGGGTACAAAATCAAGTGAACCTCAAGTAACATACTCATATACTTGACCCGTGTCATAGCAACACCTGATTTCCACTAATTTTCAACCCTTAACTCCTACGAGCAACCAAAACAGAACTTCTCTTTCTACTGTCAATACAATATTAAGTGGACAAGAGATGAGAATAAAGAAATGCCAATTACAGGATTATTAGAAGACCCACTACTAAATTCTCTGAACTAACATCAGAAGAACTAAATAATTGAGATCTGGTAACGAAAGGGTTGACAGATGTAGATGAAAGTAAATTGTTTGAGTCCAGAGCTAAAACTTGATCATTAAGTCTAACTATGCAAGTGAAAGTTGTCCTGGAAAGTGCTATTAACAGTGACAAAAGCTGATGCTTTGACCTAAGAAGAAATCTTTCTCAATGAACACTGATGACTTCTACTAGTGTTTTCATGAAATAAGTCACTGTCTGTATCTGTAGTTCCTTTCAAGAATACTCACACTTGAACAAACATACCACAAGATCAGAATTATAACAATAAGCAAGGGTAATAATACACTGCAACAATCCCATTTTTAGCAAAATATCCAAAAGTTCCAAGAGTCACTCACAGCCTCACTATCATCAACAAAAGGGTCTGTCTCATCATAGCCATAAGTGACATCAATCAAATCCTATAAAATAAAGACAATAAAAACATTATGAGAAGAACATTAACAGGGTCCTGGAGTTCCAATGATCTGGTAAATTAAAGCAACAACTGGCTCTTTATTTATTCTAGATCTGGCACAAATACATTCAGGGTTGTTTTATTAAGATTATTAGTAACTAGACTGTGACACAAGGTAATCAGTACTACATAGCTTTATTTCCATTAATGCCATGCTTCAAGCTGAAAAATTGAGCTCAGAGTAGACAGTGAAATGCCACTGTTACCAGCATATTTTGACAACCCTAGTATTTAAAGCAGCTATACCATGCTTATTTGAAGTGTCTTTAAGGGGTGGGGGGGAGGGGGGGGTGTCATTTAAACTGTGATCCTTGCTTGAAGTAAACCTTTCTTTAATTGTTTACCATGGCAGAATTAGACCAAAACGTAAAAATCAACTTGAACCACCAAAGGGGTGAAAAAGGAGTGTGTGAATAACATCATGCACTAGAAAAATATTTGCAACGTCATGTTATTTCCCATTGCACATTCCAATCCGTATGGGAATTTATTAGTGTCAGATCTAGAGCAAGATTGTACGATTGGTGTAGTTTGAAAGTAGTTGTCTCTATTGGTCTAGAGAGGAAAATTGCAATACTCTTAAGAAGCACTGATGGCATACATTTCTGTTCACTATTTACATCTGAATCATCTGCTACTTTAATTAGTCAAAGCAGTGAAATAACTGTCATGATCTGAAATCAATCTTAATCTTTGCCCGCTAGCACTGGCTATTAGAAAATCCCAAAAGATCACTTGAGAACTGTGTTGTTCCCTGACACCTGAAGACCTGCTAAGAATTTGACAAAATACAGAGACCACCAGCACACTAACCAAGGGTACTGAGACTCCCGATATAAAATAACTGACACGGAAATTAACGATGTGGACAGCACTGACATGATCAGTAACAATTAAGGGGTTGACTTCAATGAAATTACATCACATCAAGAGGTAGTAGCAAAGAGAGTTACCAGTTGATTCACAACACAGAAATAGAATCAACTCAAGCTGTGCAAGTCACATTTGGTCTGATTTCGGAGTGACCCTTTGATTAAGTCAATTTATAAGAACACAAAAGCTATGCACCTTGTACATGGTTGCAGAGAAGAGAGTTGCATTGCAACACAAGTTAAATAACTATGTATTTTTAAAAATGGTACCAAATAGTCAGGGTTGATAATTGATATTGTTGAATATCGTAACAAGATGAACGAAAATGAAACCTATAGCAGAGAATGAACGTTCTCGCGGTTCTTATTCCATCGATCAGATTGTTAAATAAAGTAACCGGAAACAGAATTTAGTAACCCTTCACTATTTCCTGTTCGATAGAAATCAACTGCGATCTTAGAGTTCGATTAAAGGAAAAATAAAAACCTGCAAATATTGAGACTTAAATTTGTCATTACATTCAATATAGGTAAGATCCACGATTTAATGGGAAAAATCTTCACGCACAAGCAACAATCTCGATTTTAGCCGGTAGCGTGTTTAACAGAAGCGAACAACTTTGTAAATAACGCTAAACTCTCGCGACGTATTAATATCACAAATTAACTGCACATTATAACTGGTATACAAGAAAATACAATAAAGAAATCATGCTTTTAAGGATTTCAATGTTCCCTAAACAAAAGAGTTGAAGTCAAAAACGTTTTAAGATCTTCGAAAAGGCAATTGGAACAAAAACAAGGTCATGTCAAACAGACAATAAATAAGTAGAGTAGCGTAAGCGCTACTCAAAACAAGTGGTTCGAATTATTTTGATTTTACGTTCACGACTGTCGTATCATTACGCCCTCATAACACACTGGTTTAGCCCAATAAAAAACCCTCTAAAGTCACAAGCAATTAGTGTCGTTTTAATCTTTGTAGCAGCGCAAATGAAATACACACGAACTAACGAGTGAAATTGCAAAGGAGCGTAACTCTTGCGGTAGTGCACAAACGTAAGAAACAACACACTACATCAATGAGCAGATAACACGAATTTTGATTTACCTCCACTCGATCTTTTCTACGCTTCTTTGGTTTAGGGGCCTGTTGAAAAAAAAAAAAAAGCAACGCGTTTCAGGACTACGGTCCAAAACACTAGAAGGACATAACATCACGCATTACATTTTGCACGGCTTCACAGAACTGCGGTTTCTAAGGAATCTAACGTACTAGTCAAACATAAATTTTCACCTCACCAAGCTGCAAAACTTACATATTTCTCCTCAAACTTTTTAGCCAAAGCTTTGAGTTTTTCGTCTTCTTTTCCCTCATCGTCCCACGGAGTTTTCTCCGGGGTATTATTGATCTGCGCAAGAACGAAAAAAAATCCCGCGAATTAAAAATCAGTATCATGTACTCCGGCGACAAAAACAGCAATGCATCGACGTGACTCGCTGATAAAATGGCTTCAGCTCTTAAGAGGAGACTTCGTACACTAAAGTATTACCCACCTTAGCGGCCTTTACAAGGTCCAGAAACGAAAACTCCGGGCACTTTTTCTCGTCGCTTTCCGTAAGGGAAAGCTCGAAGCGTAGAGTCTTGATGTTTTCTGGATTTTTCCCGAGTGCATCCACTCTTTCCGAAGGAAACGGGTTAGCTTTTTCCATATTCCATCAAGAGAAAACCGAAAACACGGTCCACCTCACCGGACCCTTTGTTAAACCCCATAGAGGCAAACCTTATCCATCTTGAACTTGCCCGCTTCTCGCACCAAAATTCAACACTTTACACTACTGCGCATGCTCAGTGGCCAACTGCGCAGTCGCAGTGCGATTTTTGGTGGCACTGGCTTCGAAGTTTCTCTCTCGGTGGAAATTTCAGAGAATCTACAACAAATCGAGCAATCTTCCAAAATTCGATTTTTGCCTCGGAATGGGCTGAAAACGCAGAGAACGTGCCTAAAATGACCCAAATGTGAAGAAAACGCGAAAAAAATTGTTTGGATAAATTTTAAAATTACGGTTTTCTGTTCCCCTTAACTGTCTAAAATCCCAAAATGTGATCCTTTTTATGTCCAAAATGGCGAGATATTCGAAAACGTGTACGAATCAGGCCGCTACGCCCCACCCGACGCTCAAGAACGCACATGTTTCCACAGAATCGCCAGCTTAACTACATTATGCAAAGCCCCCATTGTTTGCCCCTGATCAATTTTTCAGCGCTACATGTACCTGATACGCGCTTATGCTTGCGTGAAAAAAGCGCTTTTGTTGGCTGATCGCGGTTGAAAATGACAGATGCTATACCAACCCATCACTGTAATTGGACGCATTGCTGACTATATTTACAGCTCAACAGAACAATATTGCGTGAAATTCACAACTCACTTCCGGTTTCATTATATTTCCGCTGACAAATCGCAGGCTAATCTGCGCGTGACAGCACTAAACATGGCGAAAAGTTAGCTCGGTAATGGCGGCGAACTTCTAAACTTTTTGTGATCAAGGAACCGCGAGTCTTCTTGGTTTGGGACTTTTCTGACAACCTCAAAATGCCATTTTCTTTGCACAGTCACAGTGGGCAGTTCTGTAAGCATGCTTTCTGTACTTTAGAAGAGGTCGTACAAAGAGCAATCGAAGTTGGTTTCACTCACTACGGGCTTTCAGAGCATATGCCAAGATACGAAGCCGAAGATCTGTACGATGAAGAAATTGAGGTGAGTAGTGCTTCGGTCTAGAATTTAAATAGCTTTGAAATGCAGGAAACGTAAAACGAAAAAGGTATGCTCTTTCGTTTTATCGAATTCAAGCTTATGTAATTTACGATTTAGAAAGTTTATAATTCCAGAATGAAACAAATAAAAATAGTTTTTCTGTCTGAGTTTACGACAACAATGCATTCTATGACACCAGCTATCTCAAAGGCCACATATTAATGCTCTACTGCAACCTTTTCCAAACGAACATTCTCAGGATTCGAAAAAATGTTCCCAAAATAGGGGTTTCACGTAGAAGTAACACATTAAAAAAGTTTCTGGTAATTGTGAAGAACAATTGGAAAAACCTGTCAACTAACATTTGGCATATGGTCAGCACGCAGTTGGCCAACAGACGGTCAACAGTTGACCAACATACAGGCCACAGTTGGCCGACAGTGGACGATAGACAGCTGATAGTGGCCAACAGAGCACGCAGTTGTCCAACAGTCAGCCAACTGTCAGCCCACAGTTTTAAGCTGACCTGTTAGTGCTGTAATCAGTCCGCCATATTGGAAAGGTTATTTAGACCCCAGTTTCATGCTCACTGAAGCAACTTGTATATGAATGAATTATTGTATTATTGTGCATTATTATGATTAATTAATTTAAATTGCAATTTAATTGCAAGTATAATTACAGACCAAATTGGATGACATGAAGTCCTGTTACCAATTAATCAAAACTACGACTATGACAAAATTTGAGAAAGAAACTAGACATCTATAATATGTTTCCAGTGTGTCAACTGTCCAATTAAAGTGTCCAATAATCAATCGCATTCAAGAATTTTATTGTAATTTTGATTAGGGTTGAACTCAGACTCCCTTAGTCAATTAATTTTTTCCTTTTTTCCTTTTGTTTAATAAGGGACCTGTACACTTTCAAGAAATAGATTGAATTGGGAAATGGAATATTTTGTGGAAATGGTAAAACTGAAAATTATATATCAGTAAAATAATGGCTCTTGTCATTTTTATAGGAAAATTTGACACCTGCTGATCTTCAGAATATGTTTAATGACTTTGTTAAGGAAGCCAGGCATCTTCAAGCAAAGTACAAAGACAAGATTTGTCTCCTTATTGGCTTAGAAACTGAGGTTATCAGAGAAGACAGTTTTGATCAGATAAGAGCACTGAAAAAACAACATGAATTGGACTATATTGTTGGATCAGTTCATCATGTGGATGGAATTCCCATAGATTTCAGCAATGAACTGTTTGATAAAGCAGTGGAACAGGCAGGTGGAACAGAAGAAGTCATGTGTCAATACTTTGATCATCAGTATCAGCTAATAAAGGAGTTAAAACCTGAAGTTATTGGCCACTTTGATGTCATCAGGAAATATCGACCTGACATTGAATTTACAGATATCCTATGGGAAAAGATTGTTAGGAATGTAAGAGCAGGGATGTCTTATGGAGCTTTGTTTGAGATAAATTGCAGCGGTGCATCACCAACAAAGAAACTTAAATGTCCATACCCACATCCAAGGATTATTGAGGTGAGACAAGTGAAGTGAAACAGAAATTTCATTCTGCATCCTTAACCCTGTAACTCGCATTCGTAACCATGACATAATTTCTCCTTACAATATCAATACCATATCAAGCAGATGAGTGATGAGAATAAAGAAAACAGCCTTTTACTTTTTTGATCAAATAAAAAGCTGCACCTCATTTGCCACTTGTTTTTCCTCTCCACGTTTTGATGTTATCCGTGATCTATTACTGAACAGATGCATGAAAACATGAAATAAATCTGTTAACTCTTTAACTCCCAGAAGTGATTAACATGAAACTTCTCCCTATAATACCAATACATTATTCAGGAAACAGGTAATGAGAATATTAGAACTTGTCAGGTTGAGGCTGCTCTCTTGATCTAGCACCAAGTTCTCATAACTAATTTGCAAGAGGGGAGAATTAACAATCAGATCTTGGGAGTTAAAGGTTTAAATGCAATATGCCCCACTGGCAATGGATAGAAAATGTATTTTTAAAAAAATGGAAACTTAGTGTGCAAAAATACCTGATAATCTAATTTTGAGTGAAAAAGAAATAATTTAGAGTGTCTACTTTTCACCTTCTTTGTCTGGCTATTGTTGCAAGTGTATTCCCTGACTGCTTTTGCCAGCAGTTTTTCCTTGTATAGCACACATTTTCAAATGGAATATGGTGTTGTGTCATGCATGTGAAAGCCATTTGCTCTGAAGAAGGCTAGTGAATGTGGGGCAGAAGTATGGGTGTAGGATCAAAACTCTCTATTTATGCTTACTCTGCATGAAATTGGAAAGAGAAATCTTAGAATTATTGAAATGAGTTAATATGTGGTTCAATTAGGAATTATTCCTGTGCATCACACTTAATTTACAATAATAACACCACTTGCAGTACCAATTCAATTGCAATACAAAAATTATCTATAACAGTAAGCTGATAACTACTGTGATATACTAACTTTTGATAAAAGACTAATCTTGACTCACAAGACTTTATAACCTTCTTACAATGCTTTCAAATTACTCTTACTTAAATGTACTGTTAGATAATAATATATATTTTTAATATTTTTACATAATCTTCAACAAACAATGCCTGTGAAAAACCTCTAACAACATAAGGACGGAAAAATTTACATACACTACTTGCCTTTCAATTCTTGCAGCTGCTCTCTGATGGATGATTAAACACACGTTAATGATGCAAACTAGCTTTTTTCAATTTGTTCTCTGCTTGTATTGCGACTTATGTTGACTATTAAGAACAGCTCCCCTCTACTGACTGTGGGCTAATTGTCAGCTGACAGATAACTGACAGGCCACCAACATAACAAACAGTTTACCAACAGCTTACTTGTTGCCATTTCTCCTATTTTTTTGACCAGCCACTGCCTCCAAAAGACCCCTTAAAGCAATCTTCCTCTTTTTCCTGTAGCTTTTAGTGGCATCTGGGGCTAAATTGACTCTGTCAGATGATTCACATGGAACAGGAGATGTTGGTTTCTGGTACAACAACTTGCCCCAGCACTTAGCAACTTACAGGGTCAGTGAACTTTACTATCTGGACAGAGCACAGGTGACCAATGACTCAGCAGGACAAGAAAAAAGAGTTGTGTCTAAAAAGTTAACAGACTGTTGGAAGCATCCATTTTGGGAAAAATGTGTGGAAACTATAAAATATGACAAATGACAATTTGTATTTTGTTATATACTTTAATGTAATCTTTATCCAATTTTTTTTTGTTGGGGAGGGGGGTAGGAGGAAGGGGTTTAAGAGTTAAACTCAATGAAAACATAGTGCACTTTTTCTACTTAAAAAATTGATTCCATGTTGTGGTGCAACAGTTTAGTAACAGGTCACAGATGAGGTCAAAGCCTTGTGTAATGAGGGCTGTTTGTGCATTTGTGTATTTATGTGTGTCACCCTCAAAGTTTCAATGACAACGTGCCTCATGGAGCTTTATTTATTGTTATCGTTTACTAAATATCCCCAAGCTCAAAGCAATATTTAAGCCCTAAAAGGGAGCATGTTTCATTTATGTGGAATTTAAGATATAAGTCAGCAGTTGTTTCTTTGCATTTTAATTCTATTTTCATTTTGATTTAGTCATACATCATTAAAAATGTTCAACAAAAATCTATTGTTATGCATTTTTTGCTCTTAAACAAAACTAGTTTTAAAGTTAATTCTATGTTTTTTTAACAGAACCCAAACACCCCCCCTCTCCCCCCCTCCTATCCACCTGCAGTATTACTGTTATTGGGCTTGAAACGAAGACGAAGCCTTACGACATTTGCCCAATCATTGCGAAGTCAAATTCGGTAAGTCTTCGTACTGGCCGAAAGATAACGATTCCACAGACGGTATAAAGGAAATAGGAAAACTCGGGGAGGAGGAGACATGGACGAGGAAAAATTTGAAAAGAAGGGGTGAGATAATACATTCAATTTTTCTTCCTCGTTATCTACAATTTACGTGTTCAAAGAAACCGTCGTGCGACCTGAAAAATAATTGTCCTTATTTTATGAACACTCTGAGAAACCGTAGTAACGTTTCTGTTGGTCAATGTAATACGTAGTAACAAGAACAGACTAGGAAAGACGGGCGAGAGTTGTATATGCGTGCGTAGAAGCGGGCACGGGCGAGGAAAGAGCACCTGTCCCTTTTTATCGGACATAAGACGCTCGTATAAATCCTCGCTCCTTTTTCTTAGAATGAGTGTCAAAAGTAATCGTGGATTAACCCTTTAGACCCTAACATCAGTATGCATATTCTCCATACTGTTCTCGATACATTTCTTTAGGTGCTGACAAGGAGAATTTGTTAAACAATCAAGAGCTTCAATTGTTGATCATTTCTTTTATTCTCGTGACTTTAACGAGTGATTCAGGGCTGATATTGTAGGGAGAAATTAGATGCCAGTCACTCCTAGAAGGAAAAGGGTTAACCACGATTGCATTCGTTTTGTTTTTCTTCACCTCGCTTCGCTATTGGTCCAGAAAACTCATTCCACACTCGCAACCAATCAGGTCGCACGCGTTTTTCCGCGCTTCATAAACCTGTAGGGTCGCACGCGTTTTCCCGCGCTTCATAAACCTGTGGGGGCCGTTTTGATTACTTTAGTTATAGTAATACGAAAAACACTTCATTGCTTAAGAAGACCGTGCCTCATCACTCTTCTAAGTTAGCTGTCAAGGCTTCCAATGATGTTTACATAACCGTTTGAGAAAAAATTTATTCCTGCACTGCAAAAGTCTTCTACGTTTCTTTTTACAATAAATCGGGTTGTATTCCACCCTCAGTATCTGCGTGCTCCTCATCACCACCGGGCGTATTCTCGTATACTGGCTCCTCAGGCCTTTTTGGCCCGACGGTTTCATATAAGTTTTCTGTTTGCAGTCCATTCATATTCACGTACGTGTTGCTGCCATTAAGAACATCCTTAGGTCTTTTATAGAAGTCCTCCATCGCTACTTCTTTGGGTATTTTATAATGACCCTCGTCCGGAGAAGCCTGAGCCTGAGACTGAGACTCCTCACGCGTGGCTTGGCGCGCGGCGTTGATTTGATCTTGAGTGACATAACGATCTTCATCATCACTTTTCCCGCCATTGGGCGCGCATCCAATTTTTGTCAGAGATCCAATACTGTCGTACAATCCCGCAGATGCCCCGTCGTCGAGTTTACTCTGCTCCGAATTCAAATCAACCCGCAAAGGATCGCATTTTTCTGAATAACCGGAAGCCACCAAAGGGACATTTTCCGTGTCTGTGCTAGGTACTGTTCCATTTGGTTGCTCTACAAGAATTTCAGGTTGATCTGGTTCATCTGCAGTAGGTAACAGCCCCTCGGTCATGGAGTCTCCACCGAGGGTGGATGCCGCGGAAGGAGACTCATATCGGACGCTGTACGCCCCTCTTGTTACCATATTTCTTGACCGCCTTGGCTTGGCGCCATTTTGAAGCAGCTGTCTTCTTTTGCGTGAACGTTTCCGCGTTAAGGTGAAGACAATTACGAATATGATGACCAGGAGAATGGCGCCGCCCACAGGAGCACCAATTATGAGAATTTTGTTTAGCATGTTGTCCTTAGATGTTTTTCTTGCTGAAAATTAAGCAGCGGATAATATATTAATGATTTTTTACTGAAATGAAATTTGTTATAATATGGAACAGTGAACTCTGACGTAGACTTGTACATGTAAACAGAATGACCACAATGACCGTAAATATATGAAAATCATGTATGTGAACTTATTTTTAAAGAAGGAAAAAATATATGTGAACTGTGGATTAAGAAATAATGAACACCAATGAAGCAATAGTGAAAATAATATATTTAAAGTCATTGATTCACCTCTTCATGGATTTATTACGAACTAACATAATGACCAGCTCCCAGTTGGTGCGTCAGCTCAGTTGGTAGAGCGCTGCACCGGAATCACAGTGATCCTGGGTTCAAATCCCGTTCAGGTCTGATTTTTTTCGGGCGTTATTTTCACTATTACTTGAGTAGTGTTCATTACTACGAAGATCGCTTTCATATTTAGAATGACCTCAATCAGTGTTTGAACCTATATATAGAGCGCTTTTCGATTGAATGTCCTCAAACCAAAACAAAACCAATCAGAAGAAAGGAATTTACCCAATTGAGCCAAAGAGAAAAAGCAAACTGCCTAAAGCGCGGGAAAACGCGGGTGACTAAGTCGCGATTGAATTTCTTTTGCATTTGATAGGTTGAGAATGTGGTGCGAGGTTTTTGGACCAATCACAGCTGCAGAGTGAAGTAATGCAAAACTTAAGCAATCTAGGATTTCTTTCGACACCAAATTGAAAATTTCTCTAAATCGACAACTTACAAATTGGCTGCGGTCTGCAGCATTATCTTATAAACGACAGCTGTAACAAAACTAGCCTCTTCACACAAACGTACCTTGATCAAGTTTAGCAACCACTGGTGTGAACGGCTCAGACGGATGGCTTGTTGCAGCCTTCTCTGAGGAAAGTGTTGATTGAACAGTTGCTACAGTCCTTGATAAAGTCGGTTCTGTTTTCTTTGGCTCGGTGGGGAATACAACTGCGATAGAGATGTGCATGTTAGTCGATACCAAATTAGTTAGTTTTGAAACTAAGTAGAAGTATTTTCCTTCGCTTCTCGCGAATTCAACGCATGTTTGTGTTGGTTTTAAGAATTTAGGAAAAGAAGCAGAATTATCTTTTGGTCCATAATAATTTTCACTCTTTAGCTAGTCTTCTAGAAAGTTTGTTGACTAAGTGACGTCATTAAAGTAGTAATTTCACCTCTTTCATCGAAATAGTCCAATAAGGATCTTACTCGTTCCTATTCTCCTTCTAACGCTTTCTTACCGCCCGCGTTATGAAAGCAACTGGGGGCAAGTCAAAGCTAAAAGGCGAGAGCTCCCGAAGGAGGAGTCGCTTTTCTGTAAGTACAAATTCTCAAATATCTCTTACATTCTCAAATAACTGCAGCATGTGTATGAGGCGTAACTCACCAATTGTCGTCAGGCTCTCTGTTGAAACATTTGTCACTGTTTCCACATGCACAGTCACTGTTTTTGTAGACTTGATCGGCGTACTTTGCGTCGTTTCTGGGGCAACTGTAGGTTACAGCAGATTACAAGTTTACATTTTGTAGCTCTCTCATGAAAAGACGCCGTTGATCTTATATTGTGTTTGTCAACGAACTAACGTGAGAATTTTTGCAATCGTGTAGAAGTGCCGTAGCAAACTGTAGTGTTAAATTTTCGAGATTTTCTTAATCAGAAAGGGATTGACACACCTTTTAAAACACCAAGTAGACTCCATGCGCGCGAAAATTTTTGCTCATAGAATAACTTCTTCATACTTTTTTTCTTATTTGCGTGACTATTTTCACTCTTCTATTTCTGTGCCTATATGTTTCACTTGAGCTAATCTCTTCCGTATTTAATAAAAATTACAGGAAGTCATCGAAATGCTGTTTCGCTTTTCTTCGTTAAGTTCCTCTAGAAATAAAGGGACGAGTGATGAACACAGCGGTCAAACGTAGGGCATGCGCAAGAGGATCAATTTCGGTCAGCCGCGCGCCAATTTCCCGCACAAACTTGCAAAGGAAAAAATAAGAAACTACCGCTGTCACGCCAAATATGTGAAAAAAAAGCATGATATATACGTACGTTCGTGCAAATCTGTAAAAGGCAACAATCGTAGGGAAAGGAGAACTCGAGAATTTTCGTGCATAAAAGCTGGTTTGCTGCTGGTTACTATTTTGTTTACCAACTACAAAAGTTATGCGGTTTTCACGCGATTTACTTGTTCGTGTGGTTGTTTATTTGACACGTCACCCAGCCCAGTTTGACTACTGTGTTTGAGTGATGAAACAATACTTACTCGTTGTTGACTTTTGTGAAGTAGTTTCTCTTGTAGTTGTGAGAAATGAGCCTCCGATAACAACCCTCTTAATCGGTTTAGACTTCCTTCCCTCACCAATCTTCGTATATCCCGCTATTTTGACAGAGTATTGCTTTCCACTCACAAGACCTTGCAATTGGTGAGAAAAAACTAGTTTTACATAGTTTTTAGTCCATTTATTCGATTCACAATCAGTCTGTTCACAGTAAAACACAACGAAGCCCAAAATGACGCCATTTTGACCATCTTTAGGGATTGGACTCCATGAGACTGTTAGCGATGA
This sequence comes from Pocillopora verrucosa, assembly GCF_036669915.1. NCBI lineage: Eukaryota > Metazoa > Cnidaria > Anthozoa > Scleractinia > Pocilloporidae > Pocillopora > Pocillopora verrucosa. The sequence continues at coordinate 12,636,258 of NC_089325.1, forward strand.
AGGTGTGTTAGAAACGGCTCGGACATTTCCTGGTGGTTTGCTCGGTCCTAAAACAGAAAAGGTCCCATAATGATTGAATTAGAATGCGAGCTTTAGAAATGGCTCTGATTTAAGAGAGTCCTCTATTTTCAGAATACCCTCAGGGAAGTCTCGACAGGCCTCCCATCCCAAAATATGTGCATGCGCACTGCGAACAGTGTGGGGATAGGGTGGAAATAGTTTGTTTACCCCTTGATCTTCCAAAAGTTATTAACATGCAACTTCTCCATATTACGTCCATACTCTATTCAGCAAGCAGTTAATGAGAATACTGAAACTTATTAGATAGAAGTTGTTATCTTAATCTCACACCGAATTCTCCCAACTAATTAACAAGGAAATCTCTAACATGTAAAGGGGAGAATCTTGATTTGTGGGAAGTTTACACATGCGTGCATCTCCTTACTTGATTCATTTGTTTGAAGTATTTTGGGGTCGGACCATTCGCTAACCATCTCTGGCTTAGAGGTCTTAAAAGCTCTGACTTTTATCTGATATGTTGAGGCCGCTGCAAGACTGCGAAGAGAATATCTTTCTGAAGAACTCTGCGTTTGCCTATTGGGACCACTTTTGAGAACTTTGTAGCTGATATAATATTTAATTGTGGACGAATCCGTTATCCCACTGGTAGTTGTGGTTGGCTTGTCCCAAGTTAATGTCGCTTGGAACTTGGACCCTATTTCCCTGATACTGGCAATCTTAAAATTGGTGGGTTTCGCTGGAACTGTAGAGATCAAAAGAAAGCGTTTCATAGGTGTAAGCTTAACATCATTTTAGAGAGTATTCTTTGGAGAAGAATTGCATAAGTGTTTCACATGATCCTGTCAATCCTAAAAACTGTCCGGGGCTACTTGTATTTATTGGGCATCTCAGGTTGTTTATTTTCTTTGTTGTTGTTGTTTGTTTGTCTGTTTGTTTGTTGGAAACAAAGATGGAGGGGGATGACAGGGTTTTCTAACATGGTGGAGGGGGGGGGGTGGGTCCTTGTCTTACGTGTCCTTAGGAGCAATTTGGTTATTATTATTTTAATAGGTCTAACGCGGCTCAAAGCTCCTTCGTTCTAGCTAAGCCCTAGAAAACTTACCCAAGTTGTTTGTGTTGACCACCAATTTGCGGGACCAAGCGCCTTTGATTTGATGATCCTGCCTGTGCATGGCCTGCACAAATATTTTATACCACTTCTTAAAAGCTAAATCAAGCTGAGCACTCTCTGTTGGTACGATCAACCGTTTAAGGGAAGAATCCTGATCAACCTTATATGATACAGTATAGGACAGTGTGGAGTTGTCTGTTAAGCCTGCAGTAGTCAGCGGTCTTCTCCACCGTAGCGTGATCGTGAGGTCATGAACACTTGAAACGTGAAGGTTTTTTGGTTGACCTGGGGCTGATAAAAAACTTTTCTTAGATAGGAATGAATTTTATCCCATGTGAAAGTCAACGCTCTAGACAATCTTCTACACAGGGCAACGAGTATGATTTATCAAAAAAATGCCTTTCGGGCACTTCTTAGAGAATTTTAATAACGGCAATTTAATAAAGGATCTACCGCAATGAATGACCAAAATAATCAAGTTAGTTTGTTCAGGCCAAAATCGTATTCACATTGTGTCGGTTTACCACCGAGAAAAACCCCGTAAGCTATTGGAAGAACAGAAGAAAGTTCTCGCTTTTTTCCGCCGTTGAACCGATAGAAAGTTAAGTCTATTGCTGACATAAAATAATTGTGAAACGTCCCAGCTTTTAATGCGTTTACCGGTGAAATGTACGACAGTTTTTTTTACCAACGAGAGCGTGTGTCGTATTTATTTCCAGAAGTATTGGACTCGATTAAATATATTTTTTTTTCTTGTTTACCTTGCCAAAGGGGACAAAATACTTTCCAAGTATTTCGCAATGCGTCGCCTAATTTCTTCAGAGATGTAAGATTATGCTCTGAAGACTTCAGAACTTAAGTACTCGACTTAGCATCTGAAGAAACACTTTATACCCACTTCACGAGTTGCTGCTCAAATCCACAAGAATTTGGTCCCTTCTCTGTGTGTGTTGGCCACGGCTTGTTCTAAGAAATCATGTCAGGCAATTCTCATCAATAGCGACTGAGTTAAAAAAATCGAAAATAACCCGGGATTGCACAAGGTTTCTATCAAATTCTTTGCACGAAAAGTTTAGAATTCTGGCCCCAGATGGCCGCGAAATCGTGACTTAGTCACCAGCGCGTTTTCCTGCGCTTTAGGCATTTTGCTTGCGCATTACTTAGAGTTCCCATTATAGCTCCTTGCGATATTTAGCTCTGATCTAAATGGCTACTGTAATAACTTAAGTTTTCTTCCTTTGAACTCGATCGCTGATTGCTCTCTAAAGCTGTGGGCACATCGCGCCAACAAAGCCGGTAATAGTAATGCTTATTGGTAATCCTCATAAGAAAAGGCGATTTCATCCGTTGCAGGCTGAGCTTTTTTCCCGTCGACGGCCTAGGATTTTCTTTTTTTCTCGCGATAAAATCTCTGAAGAAAGTGCTTTGTAAAGATTTTAGAGAAAGGCTTGAAAATTAACTGATGAATTGAAAGCGAAAGGAGCGATTTGAAAGAAATATCCAGCTTTCTTAGGTCATACATGGACAGATGAACTTGATAATTTGCCATAACATGGATATGCATTCCTTCTCTAAGTTCGGATGTGGTATTCTCAAACGGATTAAGATTATGACAGGCGGAGAAACACGTATTTGTTATCCCTCTCTCGTTTACAAATTTTTTTAATTTGAGAATATCACGTCAGCTTTTTTCGAGAAGTCTGAAAGGAGTAAGATCAAAAAATCTCGGCTGTATGAGAAATAAAATTTTGAAACAAATAATTTGTTGGATTTTAAGAGCGAACGTTGGAGCGTGTTTCAGTGATTTCAGCTTCACAATTTTGAAAACAAGTTTTAGCGAGTATCTACATGTTCTTAATCAAATAACCACAGCCTTTTAACCGAAAAAAATTTTTGGCTGGCTTATTACAACCTTAGTAAGATCGCCTCTTTTAAATTCGTTCATTTATTTCGCCAGTTGACAGCTAAAAGGTGAAGCACAAGCTTAGTATACGCGTTCCCTTTATTTTTTGTGATAACACTTTTTAGCAAGTATATAGTGCTATGAAACCTTTAATAAGTCGTTTAGCCAATTATAAAAAAGATTAAAAGCGTATCAATTGTTGTAAATGAACTACAAAAGTAAATAACGCCAATTAACATATAATTTTCGCTCTATTCATTGCACAAATAACTCATTTCCTAAATGGTTTGTTACGTTGGCAAGGAATTGGTTCACTTTTTAAACTCTCTTGTTTTTCTTTAGCGGCAATTGTTTTTCTATATGGTAAGGTCAAATAATTTGGAATCTCAGCGATAACATTTATGTGATAAATCCGGTTTCCAAAAAAATACCAATGGAAACTACACGCTGGCTTCATGTTCACTGTATCGACCGGTTGACGAGTACAGACCAGTTCAAAACGGAAAATTCCTGAACACTGAGAAAGCCGCATCATGGCACTAATGATAAAGTGGGAGGTAAATTAGAGAATTTTCAGAGAAGGGGAGGGTTTTGTTATCCAGGGAAATCTAATATTTTTGTAAACAGTTACATAGTTCGCCGCTGTTTTCTCTATATTTTCTGTTTTTTTCTGTGGTAACTATTTGTCTGAAGACTCTCTATGCAATGCTCCTGTCATTGATGATTAACAAAGATATCGGATGAACAAAGCTTATTCAGTAACATATGTTGTGATGGAAGTTAAGTGATCGAGGTTTTTCTATTGTAAGACAACTGAAAAAGTTAGTGTTGCCTGAAATTAAAAAGACACTGAGAGGAAACATGCCAAAAACGAACTACAACAAGCCTTAGTCGAACTGAAGCAATATCAAAAACAACAGAGAGGGAAAGGTCTTGCTGAAACCCAAAAAACCACTCCAGCGATCTTCGAGGTAAATCCGATTGGGAATGTTAAATCTTCTATTTAGTTTCGATCTTCTTTAACCATCACGAAACACAGCATTATTTGAAAAAAGGCAAAAGATGAATAATCACTTTCGCTCTAGATAGTAACAAAATAATTCTATGAAAACTTACTGCTCGAAGCTGAGCTTATTCCAGCCAGGTTTATTAGAACCCAGGTCAAATGTATCATCAAGAAATTTCTTCCAAAATCCATCATCTTCATTAGTGACATAATTTGTCTCTCGTTTCCCTGGCTGTGATTTACGACGGTGAACGAAACGTCGTGATGTTTAGTGCTGAAACCAAGAAGGCCACAGAATCAATGACAAAACGTCCGGTTTTCTTGTTCCCGTACTTATAATGTGGATCAAAGCGGAACAGCTTGAGTTGAAATACGTAGCCCTACGTGCTGACGGTAACCTAAGGAGACAATTAAATTTGAACTCATTGGTATGTTTTGGTAGGAGTGCCAAAAATATTATCAAAGCGTTGAGTTGTACGTCTTTCATCACTGACAATAGCTCGACTTCTCTTTAAGTCTTTTAGAATGAATCGTGTAAATTTTGCTCAAAAAAATACGACATCATAAATCTCCTTCTAACTGAGAAGTCTGATTTTATAGCTTCGTGGACATGTATGGGTGGTTTCATAATGGAACCCTATTTCTCTTCACCCCTACCCCCCCCCCACCCTTCACTCCCTGCCTAAGAATGTTTTATACACATCTGTCTTTCTTTTGGGTCGTCGAAGCAAGAATATTCATGATTTATGGGTGCAGAGTAAGGTTGCCCTTGCCAAAAAATGTCGACAAGCAAGAACACGCAGTAAAAGACACCAATTTGTCGTTTTCACGACAATATTTTGGATCAATATCAGTATCAGGGCAACTGCCCACCAACCCCTCCCCTAACCCAACAACAGTCAATTGATAACATGTTAGGGTGAATGTTGGGTTAGGGGAGGGGTAGGTGGGCAGTTGCCCAGATACTGATATTGATCCCATATTTTTATCGATTTTGACGCCCTTTGTCCGATCTAGTTCCTGCTTCCTGTAATGCTGCAAGTTATATGGGAGGGGAGCTTCCGTTTCATGGCCAAAAACAAGTCTTGTCGAGCAGTGGGCAATAAAAAAAATCAAAATCATGACCTTGTTCGGTTTCCTTACAAACATAACTCAACCCAACAATAAAAACTGCATGAAAATCTTTTGTAAACAGCTCGTGGAAAAATTTAATTTAAATGCAAAGAAGAGCTGACGGAAGAAAGGAATAAATCTACTTTTTCCCGTTTGCCATCAGCCCACGCTTAAAAGCTGTTCTTAACCTCTTTTAATTATACTCTTTTAACGTGCGCACCTACTATACATCAAGTTGAAGCAATATTAAAGATCTCAAGAACAACTACTTTTTGATCTTATCCTCAAAAGTTCTTTCTGAATTTGTAGACTTTGTTCCTTGAGGTTTTTTACAATAAAAATAACTTAAGCGATTTTATGTCGTGCACAGAATAGAAAACAGAACAGCAAGATAAAGAAATAAAAAAAAAATTAACAATGATAATTAAAATACAGGATCAGGATTTGTTGTTGTTGGTAGCACCTGTCTGCCCAAACTACCCTGGAGTATTCCCCCCCCCCCTCGCTCTTTTCTATGCACGAAACTTTTCTGGATTGGAGAGAAAAAGCAATCAAGAATCAAGATTTTAACGAGTTCTTTCTTTATAATATACGCACTTGATCAGAAATAGTAGTGAACCATGATGCTAATAAAACTTTGCAGGGAATTAGATTTTCGTGTTGAAACTATTTGGCGCTGCTTAGTGAACCAAATCGACTCAAGTCCTCTTATCTTCATAAACAAGATATTTCAATTGGCAAAAGGTTTGTCATCAACACGAATTAGAGCGCTAATGTCGAATTATCTTCTCAGTTAACATTATTTAACTGAAAACAGCTGGATGATTGCAAACCATCATGATTTGTCATTTATCACTGAGCGAAAGTATTCAGAAAGATAGTATTATGCTAATAAAACTCTTTTCTGTCTTTTGCGAGCGCAATGGATGTCTGGCTCACAGACCAGCCAATCTCGCCGTAATGAGTTCATCAGCTCTATTTAAACAGAGTTAAGGAAATATCACTTACAAGAACACTGGGTCCTCGATGAGGTAACAAACTTCAATTCTTGAATGGTAGAAAGAAATCACTACGACCGCAAAAAATCCGTTCGATCGGTTGTGAGCAAGCACGCTTCAATGATTGTCTAAAGCATGTGGAATGCTTTATGATGTGAAGTGACCTTTATCATACTGAGTCGAACAATACACGCTGCGGGAATTTTTTGGCGCAAAGTTTCATCACCTCTACGTGATGTAGGTCAATATTAGCCACTAAGAATCTGTCAAAACAAATGGGTGGAATGGATGTCACTTCCGGTGGAAAGCGCACTAAAAATATTTTATGACATCTGAGGAGGGTGATCTGAGTTTGAGCCACCTTTGCTTTTTTTAAAAATATTATTTCTCTTGTAATTGATCAAAAGAGAAGTTTTTTCAGCGCTTTTTAAGGACGAATAATAACGAAGTCTTGAGTGTGTGGAAATTGTTGCGGAAGTCTTTTAACCCCGCTCGCTTGTTCAAACAAATCAAGAGGACTGTATTCATCCAAACCAACAATCTATTGCGATATACAATTCTCACATATTCAACGGTCGTAACACAAGGGTCAACGATCAACGATCAACTAACATAATCTAAGTATACAGAGGTTTTTTCTACTATCCTTTCGTAAGGCAGTATTTTTACATTAATCACATGTACAGCAAAAGTTCCCATTGTAATGTATCTAAATTTAGTGACTATTACAAAATCGCATGCTCTTTCACCTTATTAAGCCTAAGAAAATGCACGCAGTTACATCATTTTATATCGTAAATAAACTCGGACTTTGTCTACGTTATTGTGAGATCTAGTGTCACGAAATCTAACTTCTTTGCGTTACAAATGTCAATTTCTAATTAATATTTATTCACAAAATAATCAAGTTAAGCATCACCTATTTCTTTCCCGACAGAAATTAAAAAAACCATCAGTGCTGTTTGCAAAAAGATTAACCCTTTAACTCCCAGATCAAATTTGTCATCGTCCTCATTGTCAACCACACAATTCTTATAATATTAGTTCGGAGAATTTACTATTGGATCAACTGATTATCCCCAAATTGATATTTTTCTTTATTCTCATCACATATCTGGTTGGTATTGTGTTGATATTATAAGGAGAAATTCTGTCTTGGTCACTCATGGGAGTTGAAGGGTTACCTTTTTCGAGCCGAGTAGCTCACTAATTAATACCTCGGTTTCCAGATCCAGCAAAGGCTATAAAAACAACCTTGTTCCCAGGGCCTTTTCCCACTCCCAACTAAGGGAAAGAGTCTTAAACTAAAGAGTCTTACTAGTTGGATGGGATGCTACGTTCGTTCATCTTTTCATCCCCTCCCCCCTCCCCCCGGCCCCTTACCCCAAGGGCCAACTCCACTGATAAGGAGAGGATCGAAGACCGTACCCGAGTAGACGGCGAAAATTCGACCCCACCTAAAGGCCTAAGCGTGTTCCAGGCTATGAGTCTGTTCGAATTGCTTCAGCAACTGGATGTAGAAAACCTTTACAACATCAGGAGCCTTATTATCCTGACAGAGCCCTAGAGGTGTGAGGAACAGAAACAGCCATAACCGCTGAAACCCTACTAGAAATGTACCTATACCCAGTCTCTTCGCTTTCCCAACCGCCATGTTTCTGGAGTATTCGAGTCCAATTGTCAACATACGTATCGATGTTTTCGAGTCGAAACAAGTAGCTTTTTAATGGCTTGTACGCCAGGAAATTCTTTAAAATTAAGATAGCAGGATGGGATCTGTTGTTTCTAACATGTATGGAGGGCTACAGTACATGATGAGTTGTGGGGGAGACAATCAAACGTTCCCTGATAATGGCCGATCGTCTCTCGCCGCGACGCCATTTGTTTGGAAACGTACCAGGTATGTATTTCACTGTTAATCGGTTTTATTTTGGTTTTTTCTCCTCAAACTAGTGTTTTGTATACCTTATGTGATTTTTGATCAAGTAAATTAAAAATTGTTTTGAGATTTTTCGGAAGAAATTCTGTTTCATCTGACGCAAGAAAAGCCGAACTGGTAATGTTGCAGCTGAGGCCGATTAAGTCTTCGTACTTTAGAAAAAAAATGGTACAGGTTTAATTTTCATCACTGGAAGATAGTTTGCGTTTTCTTCCTTTGTATAGAAAAGAAAAAACTAATTTAAGAGGTAATCATGTTTAATTAGTAGATGAATTAAGGGACGAGAACACCAAAACACGACGTAAGCTTTTGGTTCTTCTTGTGCGTCATACGGTTCCTATCGACATTTTATTTGCATTAAACAAGAGATCGACACACACTTGTCGTGTCCTCTCTTCATCCTTAGTCGGTTTTATTTTCGAAAATTATTCCTGTACCTACGTAAAGCGGCGAAACAGCTGAAAGCAGGCAATTATAGTACAATTTTGGTTAGCCGCAAATCTCGCGAAATATTTTATTTGTGATAAGTTGAATAATCATGATCCATGGCTAATCCAGAGAATCGCGTATTTTTTCTTTCACCCAGCTCCATGTACTTTGATGAAGATGGTGATCTAGCCCATGAATTTTATGAAGAAGTTAAACCAAACAAGAAAGGGAAGAAGTATTCCATGAAGAAAGTAACTCGGCGACTATTACCTCAAGGACTAGTTGATTTACCGTATCCAAGATTAAATGTGGATTTTCCAGTTGTTATGTGCGAGGCATATTAGAGAAATGACCTCAAAATTTCTAGATCTAACCTCATATGAGATGAATGTGGAATCTATCAAGAACATTGCTAAACAGCTGGGTCATTCACGGACAAGACTTGCATGAAATTCAGAATGTTACCAGAAACATTTTGTTCTTGACCACAGAGTTATTGCATCGTCACGCCAGACATCTCTAGCTACTTTCTTTCCTTGAGCTGGCAGTTACTCAGGTGACCAATTTAACTGAACTGATAGCAACAACTTCTGTTTTTTATTGAGGAAGAATGCAGATGTGTAAAATAAGACTGTGACTAAATGCCTGGCAGCTAGGTAAAGGCTTAAATTGACTAAATGCTGACAGCCAGAAATTTTCACAGAGTTTCCACTGAAAGATTCTTTCACTCTTATAAAGAATGATAGATGTTTTTTAAGAAATGTGAAGCAATTCCCCTTCACTCAGAAAACATTTCTGGTCAGACTGACAGGTATGGTCTCAAATAGACTAAATGCCTGGCAGTCAGAAGTTTTCTGCCAAATTCTTGTGGAAAACCTCATTTAAATCTGTCAACCCTTCACACGTGAACATCAATATGCATAATCTCCACACTGTGTTCTCTACATTTTGTAAGGTGCTGACAAGGAAAATTTGCTTAACAAGCATTCTGACTGCTGGCATTCAGTCCTTTTAAGATCATGCCCAGCTGTGGGGCATTTAGCCTTTATGTTTAAATAATGTTTGTAGTGAAAGGTTGGGGACCTCCTCTCCAATTGAAATAATTCTCTTCAGGGTATTGTTGTTTTTAGTAGAAATAACAAGAAGATTGTACAGTATTATAAAAAAATTTGGATGATGTTTTAGTCATTTATTTTTTCTGTTATTAACTAAGGTAAGGTAGATAAATTATGTTCAAATAAGAGCTTAATTGAATAAGGAATGATGGATGTTGTGTTATTTTATACCTGTTGATGGCATGTGTAAACATTCAGCTTCTTTTAGCTTCCAGTTTCAGAGCTGAAAGTGATTTGGAAACTTCATGTAAAGACCAAACAAGACAATAACAATTTCACTGACAGATCAAAACTGACTAATCACAACTGCTGATTGCCACTTTTTTTTTAGCCCACAATATGGCAACAAAATTGACCAACCAGTTTCTTTAAGCCAGACTCTTACTTGATTGACAGACAATTTGTTACTTGATTCTGAAGATGAATTCTTCTCAGGTTGTCAAAATGTCAATCACCTTCACAGACAGCCAAGGGTTTCAATGAGAGTCCATGAGAGTTGGCATTACGAGAAATTTGCTGTCTGTGTCAGGTTATCCCAGGGAAGGTTTTTGCTTTCCATTTCTAGCATGACCCAATGTTTTAGAACAACGCTGTCAAATGAAGTTTGTGGATACAAAGTAATAATGAAAATAGTCTTGAAAATAGGAAAATTTTATTGCCCGGAGTTGAAGGAGGCAAACTTACATCAAAAACTGTGGAAGGAAAGGAAGATCACAGGGGTGTACCTGGAAAAATAGTTCTTACAAAACAACATCACTCCACCCAACCCTGACAATAACCTTGGTTAATTTCTTTTCAGTTCACTCTCACCTTTTCTTTTCTTTCTTTCTTTCTTTTTTTTTTATGCTTGACCCACCAAGTCAATTTCTATTTCCAGAAATGCATGCAGTAATGAAAATGGCAAAATTTGTCAAACCTGCCAAGCTGATTTCACTTTGACAAATTGGACTAAAATTCACCAAAATCATCAAATCTATGAACATTAACTCTGTTTGACAAATTTTGTCTCCTTCCATTTTCATTACTGGGAGCACTTTTGGACATAGTGAAAGAAGGTAAAGATAAGGTCTGTTCTTGAGCCAAGCGGTGAATGCAGCTGGAACTCTTGGGAAGCTAAAGGTTCACAAGGCTGAGCAGTGGTATTACTTCATATATTAGCAGAATGATTGCCTAAAGTCCATTCGGAAAACCAAGTTTACAAAACTAGTTCTAATTGTGTACGAGTTTCATCAGTTTTCAGTACATTCTTTGTCAACAAAAAAATTTGAATGGCTTAATAAGTAAGTGCCAATAAACTTCACAGCACACAGTCACATTTTTCTCTGCAGTTTTTTAATTCATTGTGTTTTCAATACATTCTATGAAATAAGAGAATCACTTTTTGGGAAATTTCTGTCCATCTGAATTTTATATCTTTAACTAGAGATGATTAACAATCTGATTTTGACCTTGAAAATGGGGGGTTGACTTAAACATGAGTTCAACCTTAACATGAATAAATACCGTACTCTTGCATTGAAACAATAGTCACAGAGATAAAAGTTATCAAAAGTTTATTCTTTGGGCTATTTGAGAACCACCAATTATAAATACTGATATTCATCCATTGTATTTATTACATACTGGTATCAGGGTTTTCATTAAGAAATAAGGTTACAAGGCACTGGTAAAGAGTAATAGGTAACTAAACTACATACCTGAATAAAAACTAGCTCACACACTTAATCTTTTAACACCTAGAAGTGATTAAGATGTATCTTCTCCATATAGTATCCATACATTATCCAGCAAACAGCTAATGAGAAAAATCAAACTTATCAGGTAGAAGTTGCCAAAGTCTCGTAAGCGATTTACAAGGAAATGTGTTGCAGCTAGCGGGGAGGATTAATGATCAGATTTTAGGAGTTAAAGAATTGAAGCCAGAAAATTCCATGACATGATGCATAATGAAACACCTGGCACGTATGTGTTTATTTTAAAAGTGACAATGTAAAGGCAATTGCCGTTACAATAAATTATTATCAGTGTTAAAACTAATACAATTTGTCAATGCAGCTGTTTAAAATATCCTTCTCTATTTGTAGGTGTAAGTATTCTAAACTCATATATAATACAAAATCTATAACAGAACCTCTTTCTAGTTATAATCTTGCTGTTTCACCAAACTCATCAGAAGGTGGTTTTTCTTCATCACAGACTGTTTGGTTTGGTTGTACCAGTGCCAAAGCCTGCTCTAATCTTTCCTTGTAAAGTCTGTACTTTTCTTCTACCTGTTAAAGTTAAAAATTTAAGTTTGTTAACCCTTAAACTCCCATGAGTGACCAAGAGATAATTTTTCCCAACAACATAATTGATACAATATCAAGCAGACAGGTGATGGGAATGAAGAAATGCAAACTAAGAAGAGACTTTTACTTGATCCAATACCAAATTCTCCGAACTAACATCAGAAGAATTGTGAGGCAGACAGTAAGGAGAATTAATAATGAGATCTTGGGTGAGTGATCGTGGGTTCCAGGGTTAATGAAAAAGATAATATTCAATAGCTGCCTGTGGAATAAAAATCTAATCTTTGAGTGTTGATGATATCTCTCACATGTGAATGAAGTAAACAAGAGAGAAATTGAGATATTACAATCATATCCTCCAGCAATTACGACAAGCTGATCTACATGAACCCTTTAACTGAATGACAATTTCAAAACACATCCCAACAGGATCAAATGTATACATCACCTGAATGTAAATTCAGCTTGTCAAAATAATTTGAAAAAAGGTTTTTTTTATAAAATTTAAGCAAAAAAGTAAAGAAACCTTTCATGAAAAGTTAAAATGATCTGTTGATAAATCTGGTAAACATGACAACATTGTAAAGTGTAGTTAGGGCGCCCCAGTACTATCTCCTCTGTGTAAATCCAAGTGGAATAAACTTAGTCTGTAAATCACAGCATAAACCTCGAGTTGGGGTCAATAAGAGGTTTTGTGGCTACCATGATCATCTAGCAGTTCTTCTTTCTACATCAATATAAGCCCACAGATACACAAAAGGGGCACTGGCATAAGCCAGCTTACATTTGGGGCTCAGAAATTTGTTCCTGTGAGCCCCCATTTAAAAATTCCTCTGTTGCTTGTGGGGAAATGAAAGTTACATTCATTCTAATATTTCATAAATACCTAGTATATATATATGACAATGATGGTTGATATAACATTAAGCCACTGACCTGCAATATGTGTTCCTCCTCTTCTTTGTCCAGTATCTTCATGAAATTTTGAAGCTCTGGTATGGAGAATACCTCCCACTGAAAAAAAATGTCACACAGCTGTCAAAATGAAAATAGGGGTTGGAGTATTCTGCGGATTACACTACCATAAATCTTTTTTTTTGGGCTATCTTTTTTGACTCACATGATAATGAATTCAACCAAAAGGACAGGCTACATAGATTCATTTTGATTCATAAGTTAGATTCATCTATTTGTTGTCCAACCTATAGGCCATTTTACAGTTGCGAACTCAGTTGCCAAGCCTTTGATTTGGAGTGAGGCTGAAGGTGACCTTGTTGTGATAGAGACCAGTATCTAGTTAGCATGAAAACAAAGTAATTTACATTTGCAAAGCAGCAAGGTTTGTATTATAACAAGGTCACCCTTGGCCTTACTCCTATTCAAAGGCTTTGCAACCAACCCAACAACTGTAAAATGAACTAGATTAATCTACTTCTTGTCAAACCAATTTACTTCATATAACTTTCAAAGGGCAAAAATTCTAACTGTAAAAATGTTAATTGTAAAGTTAACCCCTGGGTTAACAAAATTTTAATTTGAAAATTTGGCTGTACTTACCACAATATCTCCTGTTTCATTCTCCTGGAGTGAGAATTTGTGTCTTATATCTGCTCCACCCCAAAGTAACCTTAGCACCAGGGGTTTCTCAAAGTCAGACATCCGACGAAGAATAACTGAAAGAAAAATCATCAAAAAAGACTTTATATAATGGGTTAAATACATTGCATCAAACTCTACCTAGTTTCACAGAAAGCATGTAAAACACTGATTAAAAAAGAAACATACTTCACATGGTTTTCTTATGCCTTTCACATGACAAATTTCGCAAGTAAGATTGTGACATGTTATACAAATGTGTTATGAAAATGGTGTGAAATGTTTCACAAGATATTTCAAACACTGTATCACATAATTGCTTCTGGTAATGTAGACCATTATTGGAAATGAAAGCATTCACTCAGCCATTTGATGGAAGCCTAAAAATTTGAGCACTAAGTCTGAAAGGCAGAGAGGTAATTATAATCTTTATTTGTATATACCAAACAGGGGAATAGTGCTATTTAGTTTTACTCCATTTTTAAACAAAATATTAAGCACATCATTCAGTTTTTTTGCCAATCATGTAAACTGGTCTTGCTTATGTTGTTTCCAACTTTTGCACACAGCTTATGCAAGCAATATGACATTCAGACAAAGTTGTGGGATATATTAAGAAAACTAGAGGCCAAAATACTGAAAACTAATTAAAAGTGGTATAATAAATCCCTTGATCAATGGTTTAACATTTAATAATGATGGACATTCTGCTCATTGCTTGTAATTTTCTTAGTAACTCCAGGGCTAAGAAAAACATGTAACTTGCAAAATATACACATGTGTTTAGTGTTAAACTATTGATTAAGTTGTATGAAGTGCTTAGCAGGTAAAGAAAAACCTGTTGAAACCTACTATGGTCATCTTCTTCCTGGTAACACTCAAATAATGCAAATTTTCTTGGATTATCAGCAACTTTGAACTTCTTGAGAAGAGCTACAATGACCTAGGGAAAAAAAAAAAAAGGAATCTTAAAACAAAAATTCCAGCAATATTAACTGATGGTCACTAAAAACAAAGAGATTGGTTTCATTTAGTTTTCTTTGAAGAGAATTGTGGTCTGTGTCAGATGTATTGGCAAGCAAGTGAAACATAGCAGTTGAATGTCACCTGGAAGTTGGAAAAGGTGTTAAATGAATTAATTGTTTAGAAAAACCCAATTTTGAATGTTAACCTCTTCTTGGAACTTAAAAATGTTGCAGCTCTCTCTGCTCAAGGATCAACATTCAACAGTACATTTTCCAAAATTCCTCCAGTGGTAAATTCACCACATTCAGAATCAATTGCAGACAATCAACACAGGATTGATTAAAGAACACCTATAAAAGGCTTAACAATTCAAACAAAAGTTGATAGAAAATAAACAAATATGCATTCAGAGAGACCCACCTGATGAACAGTAGTTTCACTGGTTACATGTAAAGCTTTCTCAGTCTCAAGTGGAAGGAAAAATGATGTCCGCTGAGAAGTCTATGAGATAAGACTCAAGATTAGCTCTCTATTTGATGAAAGGACAAGGCTGTGTTGAAACCTTCAAAATGATATTTCCAGCTTTAATGTCTAAATAAAGCAGTGCTCCAAGCTGCAACTGCTTTGCTTACAGAGACCAGAAGTAACGATTTTGTTACACTATTGGCAGTATTAATTGCTAGTTCAGCAGTCATCCAATCAGCTGTTTTTTTTTGTGTTTTGACTAAATCTTTACTACGATCTAAGTAAGTGGAATGGTGGCCTTATGCTTAACCCTTTACCTCCAACCCATGAGTGACCAAGACAGAATTTCTCCTTACAATATCAATACAACATGAACCAGATAAGTGATGAGGTTAAGGAAAAATATCAATTTGGGGATAATTAGTTGATCCAATACTAAATTATCTCAACTAACAATATAAGAATTGTATGGTTGACAGCGAGGAGGATTACAAATTTGATCTGGGAGTGAAAAGGTTAAAGTGATGGACTATGGATGGGAGGTTCAGGTTTGAAATCCATCTGGGTCAATGTGTTATGCTCTTGAGCAAGACACTTACATGTACCTCTCACAGTGCTTCTCTCCACCCAGGAGTAAAATGGGTACTTGCGAATTGTTAAGAAAGCTTGGCGAAAAGCTAGGGAGTAATCTTGCAATGGACTAGCATCCCACCCAGAGAGGGGGGAGGGGGTGGTGATACTCCTTATTGCTTCATGCTAAGGAAACTGAGATAAACCTTTGTTGCATGGGCCACTGGCCTTGAGAACAGATTTTACCTTTAACTTAATATAATTACAATCACCTTCTGATTCAGATCATCATCATCCTTTGACTTTACAGCAGTCTGAAAAATTGACAGAGGTCTCTCTCCTTCGATGATGTGGATTGGTCGGAGTAAGTTCATATTAACACGGATAAAGCCTTGGTATGTGTCCTCAGTCCTCTGGCAAAAAAAACAAGCTTTGGATCAGAAAATATAGAGCAAACTTTAAGGGGGGTCTTGATGGAGAAAGAAAAATCTAATTGCTAATTCTCCCCTTCAGCTTTTATACAATTCCTTGAAAATAAGTTGGGAGAATTTGGTGTTAGCTCAAAGTAACAACTTCTACCTGACAAGTTTGGGTTTTCTCATTTGCTGTTTGCTGGATAATGTATAGATAAGATAATGAGAAGTTTCATGTGAATCACCTCTGAGAGGTAAAGAGTTAAAATTTTGACCACTTAATTGCTAATGGTTTATTTCTCTCCATTATGGTTAAAAGAATTTTTTTACTGCATTTTTTCTTTGACTAGCCCCTTATAATTTGTCCATTTTTATGGCTAACAGCTAATTTTTTTTTATTCTTTTACAGTTATGAGTAAACCCCAATGAGACCCTCTTTAACTGTTCAACCCCTAAGAGTGACCAAATTCTAATTTCTCCTTACATTACCACCCCTGCATCAAACATTAAGGCCATGAGAATCAAGGAAATGATCACCAACTTAGAAAGCTCTTGATTTTCAAGCAAATTCTCCTCATCAGCGCTTGAGGAAATGTACATAGAACAGTAAGGAGAATATGCAAACTGATGATAGGGTGTAAAGGGTTGACGCACTTACAGTTCTGACGTCAGGCTCTGGTTGTGTGAAGGTTGGATAAACCTGTCCACAGGATAAATCTCTTTCTGGTGGATAGTGCAGTACATTCTGTTAGCACTTATCCACTGGATAGTGATTTATCCACTGGATAGCGATTTATCTGTTGGATAGCATTCTCTGCCCTTCATACAACCTGTCCCAGATTGGCACTTTTTAATGTATGCTACGCCAAGAATTCAAAATCTATCCACAACAATTACAAATTTGACATGACTAGCTCTCCCAACAATTCAGTAAAAAAACATCATGGTTACCATAGACATTATAAGTCCAGTTGTACTTGAATTGTATTCATCAATTTTCTCACGAAGGAGGCTTCCTGTTGGGGAGTCTGTGTACAGAATAAACGGTTCTTTCCTCTTCTCTCCCTGTAAAGATTCACAAGAAAGACAACTTCAGTTTGGCTATAAATCATACAGATAGCTATACAACCAAAGGTAACCCTTTAATTCCCATGTGTGACCAAGATAGAAATTTCTTTTTACAACATCAATAAAATATCGAGCAGAAAGCTGATGAGAGTGAAGGAAAATTCAAATTAGGGGATTATTAGTTTATCCAACATCAAATTCTCCAAAACGACATCATATGAATTGTAGGACAGACAGTAAGGAGAATTACAAATGAGATCTTTGGGAGGTAAAGGGTAAAGAAAAAGCTGTGTATCACTCATTCGCAGATAATTTTAAAGACAGTTGTAACTTGGCTGTATACCAAGTGGAGCCCACAAGTTTGAATAAGATTGAACTGGGAGAAATTAAAAACTGATACAGAGAGGAACTGGCCAGAAGGTTGGAGCCTATGGCCCTCCTCCTCCCTCTAGCCACAGAAATAAATAAATGCCTGATTTCAGTTCAGGCTTCCTTCAACATTATCCCTTAATATACCATTTTATCCCAGTTAATCTCCTCTCCAACACACTCTAAGTCCCTGAAATGAAATGTATTTGTGTAACCCAACAAAAAAAACCCTTCACCTAATTACAGCCCAAGTATTATTTCAGGGAGTTAAAATTTACTTTAAATTACACCTTTTTGAGAGAAAAATATCCAAATTCACTTTCAAATGGGACTTTACCCAAACTGTATAGGAGACCAGGACATTTGCTCTGACTACACAGTCACAAAAAACATATGGACATGCAGGGACAGTTTATATACAGCTGCACAAGCACTTAGCCACACTGCCCACTCAAAAGTGATGACATTACCTGATCTACAAGATGCAATGTCTTCATGGTCACCTCATCAACTGACATCATTCTTTCATACAGCCAGCCTCCAGTACAGTCTAAATCCACATCCTCTTTGCATCGTCTGTGACAAGTATACTTGCAATCTGTAAACACAGAAATAGGAAAATTCCCCTGAATTAACAAAGCTCCCAGCCTCAAAGCTTAATTTACAAAGACTCAATCATCAATTCTTGTGGACAGGAAGTGAAAATGAAAGCATTAAAACACAATTCTTGAAAGTTTCAAATTTAGCTTCAAAGTGAAATTGTCACCTTACATTTGAGCAGTACTACTGTCACTGTTTTTTTCTTTGCTTTGGGGTTATTGAAAATGCTCTCGCTCCTATTTAGATCAAAAGAAACCATTGAAGGTGAGCTTTTCAGAGAAAAAAATAACTTGAAGATGCCAGCATAAACCAGACAGGAACAGTAGGAATGAAAAAAAATTAACATGGATTGAAGAAAGCTGATTGGAAGAAACTAAACCCATCTGAGGGTTTTATTTTATTGTAAATAGAAATAGCCTATTTAAGATTATGTGTGCCATTCGTTGAAAATGAAATATATTTACATTTCACTCTAAGAACAGAAAATCAAAAAAAAAATTTTCTTACATTTAGAAATTTTTTACTAGCAACACAGTAAAAATTCCCTGCAGAAAAAAAGGCCTTACTTCAAAGATAGCTCAATAATGACAGTCCATTCTTGAGAAATTAAGAAACAAATATTGATTGAAAGCAGACTCAAATGTAAATGACTAAATTGGATGTTAGAAGATGAATAATCTTCTATTTTTAATTAACAAGAGGTGAGAAGGTGTCAATTTTCTGATTAAATCTCATATTTTGGTCTCCACCCATTAAAAAATTCATTTCTTCACTTATTTTGCCCAATGAGACATTTTGGTTGTTTAATAAATGTGTATTTGGTGAAAAAACTTCAGACTTCTCATCCACCACAGTTGATAATGAAAGGATGATTCATCTCTTTTGAAGATTATATCTGATCAAATGGAAGCCACTGGATTTCAAATTCTTTTAACTGTCACATAAAAAACTCACTACAAAAATGTGGTCCTTTACTGACAGAAAAAAGCAATTTGATCCTTTCTGTAGTTAAAGGTAATTTTTGATTATTACAAAATTGCATGCAGCTGAACTCACAATGTTTTTTTGCACCATATACTTCTCCTTAAAAATTAATTTTGTCCCAGCCTTGCCATGCATTTGTACTATAATGACAATGGTCACAAGATGACATTGAAATAACAATTTTTCTGATTACTTTGCAAACTCTCGTGTCTATGTAATATTTATTAATTTAATTACAGCTTTATCAATAATAAAATACAGAAGAATGTAAATGAAAAAATTGTGAGGTAAGCATCCCCTTGTCAGTAAAATTATAATATATTAAACTGTCTTGAGTTTGCGTTTTTTTCATTAAACAAGTGGCTGTCCCTACTGACAAGGGAACATCTCCATTAAAAAAAGAGCACCTACAAATGACAGAGACAAAGACAGGTTCTCTGATCTATTACATACGGACCAATACAGGCCGTACATTTTTCACTTCAGTGGACAATTTTAGGGGTCATCAGTAAAATGAACATAAAAAAATTCTTTTAGCTAACAGTTCCCTTCAAAGAATTTGTTTAGAAGAAGAGAAATATTTTGTTACTTGCCTGGAACTGATCAATAGTTCAAATTTCAAGGCCAAAGGAAGGTGAAGGAAATTTGTGAATATTGATTAAGATTATGTAATATTGCTTAGGATTCAAAGCTTATGATTTAAAGTTACAATAATATTATAATTCAAGTACAGGCACAAGCGCAAATGAAGGTAGATCTTTGTGAATGCAGAAATTAGTTTCAAAACTGCCATAAGACTCTTCTTGTCTTAGAAGAGGAACAATTTATACGGATGTTCCACACAATATAATCGACAATTCCAAATTGCACCATCTGCTATTCAAGAGTTTTAGCTATTAAATGGGATGTTTACATGGCAATAAAGATTTCTTCTGCTGAGAATTTTTTAGGTATACTTAATTAAACATGATTACTGGAGTAAGAAGGAGATCGCCTCTCCCCACCCTCCCCCCCCCCCCTCCAGCCTCTCTTCTCAACCAATACCCAAGTCAATGAATGCCTCAAAGACCAAACTCATACTAACCACTTAGTGACAAAAAAGGAGTTTCCTTCTACAATATCAAAACATTTTCAGAAGACACCCACATCCATACTGAGAAATGTTGTTCCATAAAACCCACAAGCAGACATTTAGGTTTCACTTTTTTTTTTATTATAAATTTTCAATTTAACACTACATCTTTTGCTTGGAAAAAGTTTGTTTTGGCAAGGTAGTGTTGCTTCATCTTATAGCCAAAGCTAAGAGAGGTTTTCATTACTCACTCTGTTATGTTTCAGAATTAACAATAGAGCACTGAATCTGCTACAGTTTTATGAATTAAGCAAGCAGTCTCCTAAGACTCCAAACTATTCCTGCTTAACTTTGCCATCCAGAAGTGACCAAAATACAATTTCTCCTAACAGTGTCAATGAATTTTAAGGCAGAAAGGTAAAAAGAAATGAAAAAAATTATAGCCAGGGGATGATCCTGGATTTATTGCCAAATTCTCACAACTAAACTTAAGAAAAATTTGTAACAAACAGGATGGAGAGTTGACAACCAGATCTTAGGAGTTAGGGGTTTATAAAGACTATTTTTAGCTTCAGTTTGACTCTCCTTAACTTTGGTCTTTGGTCTAGACTTAGACTTTAAAATTTTTCTTATTGAGTTTTAAGTTCATGGAAAATAAATTCTGGGTTGGGAAAATTTGAAACACATCTAATCTACATGCCTTTAATATTAGGGGTTTAGGAAATCATCAGCCTCTCATAAACATTTTAATTGATAAATGCCTTGCAATAATTAATATTTAATATAGCATGTGAATATTTCTAGCCACTTCAATATTTAAGTGAATTCCTGAACAAGAACCTAACCAATTCTGGGATAGGGAAATTTGAAAAGCATCTAATATATATGGTTTTAATATTAGGGGTCTAGGAAATCATTTGTCTCTCATAAACATTTTAATTGATAAATGCTTAGCAATCATTAATATTTTATGTAGCAAGTGAATGTTCCTAATCACTTCAATATTTAAGTGAATTCCCGAACAAGAAAACTAACCAGTTAAAAATAGCTGGCATCGGTTTACTGAGAACAAGGCAAAAAAACAGTTAAACGGATGAGTGAATTTAACTTGTTTTAAATATTTTTTGCGATCATTACGAGGTATACATTACAAGCGAATCATTTGTTATGAGATTAATTCGTAACGTACATATTATTGTACGAGATTCACCTGTGTTTCAGGATCAGCAGATTAGTATTTTCGACCTTACTTCCCTTGTACTTACCAATGGACTTTGCCAAAGGGGAAAAAAACCTTACTTTCCACTGGTTGATATAGTTCCAGAAGCTACGATCAACATACGTATATGGTGTGTTTACCTCTTATCGAATTTACAATATGCGCCAACCGGCTGTTGTTGAGCAAACAGCCAGATGTGATACAAACTAGAATTATCCTTTGCTTGCAATTCAATCCTTAATATGGTGAAGAAACACTTAATAATTACTCACTTTTGCAGCGCACACATTGCTTGAAAAGTCCCCAAATAAACTCTCCACAACAATCGCACCATGTAGGATTTCGTAGTTGATGTTGAATAAACGTATGTCCTCTCCCGACATGTCTAACTAGCGCTTTCTCGTCGCTAACATTTTCCGTGGTCACAGATCGTTTTATGGTGCTTCGTTTCTTAGGTCCTTTCCTATTGACAAAGTTCGAGATGAAATCTTTCACTGGATTACTTGCAGTATGTTTCTCTCCGGGCATATGAGGTACAGATATGGCGCGATTTCTGTCCCGAACATCGTTCGCCATGTGAGATTTGATTTGAGCACGTTTTCTATCTAGAGAGTTGGGATCTCGAGGTTTCGTTGCTTCGTTCGAGAACACATCGTCACTTTCCATTTCAAAACCAGTTGATCGTGTTAACAAATAAAGCAAGGCAAACAAACCTCTTTCAAAAATGAGCAACAATCTCGAAGTTAACCACTCGAGGATTCTATTCTTGGGCAAATTACGATTGCCGTTCTGCAATTCAGTTCGCATAGGGGCCTATGATAAAACAACTCGAATGGAAGACTTGTTTACGGTTGTCACACACATCCTGAAACTGAAACCAGGCTTTCAGCTCGCTAACCGCCATATTCGTCTAGGGTGAAAGATGATCTCTCCTAGCCAAAGGGGTATGCGTCATTAAACAAATAACAAATCTAATTCTTTCTGGGTGGGGAGGCTAGGGACTCCCATAATTTTCGTGAAACAGTTTGGGAATTAAAACTTAGAACGTGAACTGAATCCTTTTTCTGAATATTTGTTGTTGTTGTTGTTTTTTAACAGAGTTTAGAGGGCCGAAAGCTAGCGGTGGAAGACTTTTATTTTCGAATGAAAATTAATTAAAATTGGTAACCCACTAGTAGAGAAAACTAAGGCCTACTGCGTGCGTAAAACCGCGGTTTGGATTCGACCTCGCGTAAGTAACCGGTCCGTGGTTTTCAAGAGGTAAATTTTGTGAAATATCCGTAAACTATGAATGGAAATTGATAGATCGAGAACAGTTCTTCTAGAGAATTTCAGTTTGATAAATTTCGAAAAAAATTATGTAGATTTTAGTTGTGACATTTTGATTTCTCTTTTCCGAGAATTAGCGTTTCGATTGGCAAGGCAGCTAAGGCGAAACAAGTCATTTGCGAAAAATACTGAACTTAATGACGACGAAGGAAGCCAAATTAAAAATGAAAAAGAGAAAAAGAAAAGAAAAGAATGACAGGGTCGAGTTCGACTATCTTGGTCGGGCTGTGAGCAACCGCCTATTCACAGGTGCTATCCCACTACTGTTTGACGCGGGAGCTTTTGCCTGCTGTGTTTCCACCCTGGGCCGGTTCGCTCCTCTTTAACCAACCTGGAGAACTCAGATTCCTCTGTGTTCACCATATTGACGCCAAACTTAGCGCGGACACCCAATCTACATAGAACGACTACCCCCAGGAATCCCGCCCTCAAGCCATTCAGCGACCCCAGCCTCCAAGCAGCTGGATTACAGACGTGCGCCACTACGCCCGGCTGATGAAATGAGCACAAATTTATGGTGTCAATGGTGGTGAGCCTCGACTGCCCGCCGGAAGTAAAAGTGCTCACTTGAAAATATTTTGCTTGCATTTATTCGCTAAATTCTCAATTTTAATCTGTGAAACAGAAAGATAACTTTAAATATGGAGTTAAATGATCATTTAAGTAAAAAAGTAATCGCGATAGTTAATTGAAATTTATCTTATTTGTTGGGCCCCTTTTCCGACGGAAGTCGAAGCTTCATAATCAATAAAATTAAAAAGTTGGATCGGACTCATAAAATGGACAAAGGAACAAATCTCGGCCGACTGTGACACTTCTCTTTCATGAAAGGCTGTCTGTCTGTTGAGCAAAGAGATTGATCGAGGAGGCCATGGTTGAGGAAAAGCCCTAGTTTACACATTTGCTTGCTGACTGTTTTCCTATTCCAAAAGCTTCTAATGTAGTTTGCCGTTGAGTAAAAAAAAAAGGGAAAATAATAAATGTCAACGATTTCTATTCAGGATAAAGCATCGATCATTTGCTTTAAAATAAAATTGAGCCTATGAACTTATTTAGATATTAGAATTGTGCTAGTTTGACGGTTTAGTTATAGTTAGCAGAGAGGATACGTCCAAACTTGCCAAATAAAGATTTAAGGAAGTAAAATAAATAAATAAATAACGCAAAGCGAATCGAGCATCTCAGATGCTTGAATTGGCTGAGCATAACTTAATTTCGATGTGAAGACGAACCTTTGGAACAAATTTTTTTTAAACTAGATTGAATAACGCATTTGGTAACGTTGTAATAAGGAGAAAGTGTACGCCATCACAAGGCATGGAATACTCAGTCATTTCTGTCACGCACTCAATAACCAAACACGCTCCCTTGAAAACTCCCCCTTTTAATTTAAAATCATTTAAGTCTTGATATTTCTAAAATATAAAATACTACGACAACGAGTAATGTTTCTTTTTCTTTTATTGGTTAAGCCTTTTGTTATCCAATAAAGGTGAAATGAACATGAAATCTAATTTCCTCTGATAATCCAATTAAACACTCTAATTGTACTTGGTTGGTTACAATTATGTTTACTAGTACTATCTATGAAAATCAATCACTGCTTTTTTCTAGCGAAATAATTCTGGAAATATTTTGCAATAAAATATTGTAACCCTTTGATACACACACACACATCAATAGACCTACCCTCCATACATTTCCTAAAATGCTAACCAGGAAAATTTGTGCAGAAATCAAGAGCTTTTTCAGTGGTGAACATCTCCTTTATTCCCCGCTGTGCCCGAAAGATATTGTTTTAGTATTCTGACCGATTGGTCTTATTTCAAAGCCCTAAATCCTCGGTCTCACTGTAGGCTTCCCTGCAGGAATCCCCTGCACATGTCGCTAGATCCACCAGGCGAGAGTGTTTTTTTGCTAGAAATTTCGGAGCAACTTTTTTGACGATATTCGTCAGTTGATCAGGATCTTTCTTGATATCGTACAGCTCCACAAAGGCCTGCATTGGAATACACGAAAAACAACAACGTTTGAAAACTCAGAGAAAGAATCGAGAAGAGAAAGATAAAAAAGCCTGGAAAGCATTCAATGGGAAGAAATTCGCGCGGAAACACGCCACAGAACAGTGCGCAGGAAAACAAACAATCGGTGGAAAGCGCTGGAAATCGAAATCGTGAACCGAGCAACAGGTTTTAAGTTCTTGCATATAACTTCATGCCTAAACCTATAACAAGAAATAAAAATGGAGTGACTGCACACCCGTGTCGTTCCTAGTGTCCCTTAGACAAACCCATTGTAGTACGTGTTTATCTGTTCTTTGTTAAAAGTTACCTCTTTGTCGTTAAACTCACAGTACATCATATCCTCCGACGAGCTTAGAGAACGGACACAAGAATACGTGTTGTTCCAGGCGTCTTCGCACACACAGTTGGGCCAACAACACTAAAGAAGAAAACAAAATGGAAAGTATAAAGGGGGTATATAGAAGAATGATTGTTCCTTTTATTCCGTTCACCCCCTTCTCACCGAGCCTCTTCCCTCCTTTAGAGGCCTGGCTACGCAGGCTACGGCTTTCTGATCAATTATTCATTTTGCATTGGTAGAATGAAGGAAACACGTAATTGAAGCTCAAGATACATTCTAATAAACTCAGTAGTCGTATAGTTATAAAAGGCAACTGTTATTCTGCTTAACGTCAAACTTTTATGCCTCAAATTCTGTTGTATGCATCAAGGGCAATTACTTGCATAGACTTTTATTACTGGTATCTGCACACAGTCACCGTGGAAGGGAGACCATGAAAACTATAAGTGCCAATGAGGTGGGACCCTGAACCTACCGTGTAACTGTAACTGAAATGTAGGACCGCTTGGCCGTGGAAGGTCAGGGTATGTGACTTAGACAGAGCTAATCTCGTATCCAGATCCTACTGTGTAACTGTAACTGTAACTATTACCACATGGCAGTAGAAGGTCTGGATACTAGACTTAACAGAGCCTTATGAAAGGAATCTGGCAAATTAAAATTCTGCGACGAGTTACATACCGACACACCAGGAGAAAGCTGCGGACAGCCCCCAATCTTAAGATCTCCTTCACCAAAGTGTTGAACAAGAAAGTCCGTGCGCCAATTTGCGTTTCCCTGAATAGAAACAAAGTGCAACACTT
Source organism: Pocillopora verrucosa (assembly GCF_036669915.1). Lineage (NCBI taxonomy): Eukaryota > Metazoa > Cnidaria > Anthozoa > Scleractinia > Pocilloporidae > Pocillopora > Pocillopora verrucosa. The sequence goes on from NC_089325.1 coordinate 12,661,999, forward strand.
TTCACAAATGGAAGCTATACCATGAAGGAGAAATGGCAAAATTAATTTTCAGAGGGTGAATGAGAGAAGGAGATCGAAATTTGTCCAATTTGAGGGTTTAAAAGCGTCTTACTTTGTTAGCGAAACACCGATTTCTTACAAGGAAAAAAAACGTGCAATAAACGAAAGAGAACTAAAAATGGTGGTCAATAATTTTTTTTGACCCGGTTTAGAATTGCGAAAAGTGCGGTATAGATGTGTGAAACAGTGATTGTACTTTTTTGCTTTTCAAAAACTCACCCCTTTGTGGCTGCTCTCACCATCTGCCTTCTAAAATTGAAGAACAAAAGTGATTATCGACTTATCTTTTCGGCAAATAGACAAACAGAATTTTTACCAAGCTACTTGTAACTTAAACTGAACTGCTAGTAGAACAACACAGAAAGAGTAAGAGAGATATACAAACTACTTGAAGGTCTGTTACAAGTTAAAACTTTCAACAAGAGTTACACTGTGCCCAACAGGTAACCCTCTGTATAAAATTACTATACGCTGTCTGCCTAGAACAGCATCGACTGCGACGAAACGCCAAGCTATGAAAACGTTTGGAGTTAAAAGCTGAGATTAAATAACAAAAAAAAGGAAATATCCCTTGCTAAAAAGGCCTAGTGGATCAGACTGTGTCATGCTGTAGGAAAACAGGATGCCCTAAGGAATTCTTCCTTCCACAAAAATATTTTCCATTTGATTTTGCGCCCAGAATTTTCGGTTCAATGGAAAGCGCGCTTCCGTAGAACCGCATTTCGGTTTTCAACACGACTGACCATGTTACGTGTATAATTAAGTTCGTTGAAACGTTTTTCTTTCGGCAAACGCTACTGCGGGCAATTTTTAGCTGAACTATCCTCAAGCACTAATAACGCACCAAGAGAGGGAGAATCGATCGTCCGTCCATGGACTCAGGGGCTTTCCCGCCAGCTAGCTCCACAATAGTTGGTGCTATGTCAATATTGAGAATAGGACTCTGCAAAATGTAAAACAAAATTGGTGAACGCTTAGTTTGAATAATTCCAGAGGGCTACACGATCATCTTCATAGTAACTATGTCACTACTCTGCTTGCCAAGAAGAAAACATAAAAACTAAAATATTGACAAAAAGTTCAATATTTCTTTGTATTTTAGGGCCATGCCCACATTGTGAGACTCTCATAACTATAAGGGGGTGAGTTTCTAAAGAAACTGTGGCCCATCCAGCCTGATTGTATCACTGTTTCCTTCGCATGGAGCGACTAGTAGTATTACCACTCCCACCTGGATGGGATGCCAGTCCATTGCGAGGTTACTCCCCAGCATTTCATCAGACTTCCCTGACATTTGACCAGTAACATTAATATTTCTGGTTGGAGAGAGGCATAGTGTTTGCCCAAGGTCACAACATATTTACCCGAGTACCCGGCTAAGTCTCGAACCCAGACCTCTCGGCCCTGAGTCCAGCGCACTTTGTATGTCATCAGGTCATCATGGATGTGTTCCGAGACCGACCACTAACAGCTAAACTTAACGTCTCTCGTCCGAACAGTCACTCTACTCGATCAACGGATTTTTTTCGGTAAGAACCACCATTACGTTTCGACATTTCACCGCCGGTATCACTTCTTTTAAAGGACGCAATGATCGTAACCGCACTTTATTCTTAGAATGACATTTTCACCTGTGATGTTTTGTTAGCCGTCACTCCAGGACCACGGATCATGAAGGGAACGCGTACATCAAATTCGTACAGCTGCCGCTTGTCTTGTGGAAGAGAAAACTGACCTAAACAAGCAAATGGTGTGCAGTTATGACTAGTGCTTTGTTAAAAAGTTGCCTACACTGATGCTTACACTGACTGACTGCTTACACTGACTGTTACACTGACGCTCACACGGAAAATTTAAGTACATGATAACTTGAGTCCATTATAAACTTCCTTTTTTCCAGTTTTCTGTGACTAAATTTAATTCAGGTGAACATGTTTTAACTAATCACGCTTCGCTGGTGTGATTGCAGCATAAGATGATCACACCTTCCCATACAAGTAATAGTCACTTGTGGGTAATGACTATTTGAATTTTGTTATGTGTATCGTCATATTTACCCAGATGAAACCCATTATCTGATGAAAATATGATATAAGTATTCTCCAAGTGTTTCCCCTTGTCCAATGCCTGAACGACTTGGTCAACAAGATCATCCACTGATAACAAAGTACGCCACCTTAAAACACAATTTTAGAATGGATCAGTTGATACAAAGCAGCAAACTTTCTTTTTCATATTCTGAGATTTCTCTATCCTTAGGGTCAGCTTAAAAAACACACATCTTGTCTGCTTCTATAGGATGTCCAGTACCAAGAAATTCTTATTTGGGGGGATGTAATTAAATTTTTCCAAACCTGTTTCTGAAGATAGAATCTGAGGCATTGATGGATGAATCCTTCATTGGATGTGGAGTGTTTCTGATCAGCCAGTGCTTGGTCTTAAAATGACGACAAGAAAAAGGAATATAAAAATTATTGCAGGTGTGCAAATTTAGGGAAGCCTGCATTTCAGTGTCTTAATGTAATAGCTTGTTGTACAATGTACTGTGTGAGCTGGGTCTGTGAGCAGATGACATGACACATGTTCCATGTGTCTGTTCCAACTGCTTCACTGAGTCAGCAAGGTAATCTCTTGTGTTGCCTGCTTGGGACTGCCTGCTATGATTCTGAAGAGATAAATTGCTTGTACAAGTAATTCTGGTTGGTGTGTGCAACAGGTCTGCTTTGTAACAATATCTGAAAAATATCCTCTGGTAGTTTTCAAATGAAATGGGTACATTTTGAAAGCAGCATAACAAATACAATAAAGACAAGTAAAGGACATGAATCTATTTTGAAACCCTTGGGTATAATATTTTTGCCATATTACAGAGTAAGTTTCAATAAAATTTCCAAGGTAATCTGGGATTGCTTTTGATTTGTTTCCCTTTACTTTGCTCTGTGATTTGTTGGGAAAACTTGTGCCAGTATCAACCTCAACCAATCAGATTTTAAATTAAAACTAATTGTGACTTGGTCACTCAGGTGTTCCCATGTGATATTATTCTTTGCTTCGATTGGCTGTTATTATTAGCTTGGTTTTCAATTTACCACATGTAATTATGATGCCCTCATAATCCTTTATGGTCAATATATTGCAATGCAGTCTTAATTTTGGATGATCAAGATAGCTGGAAATTGGCTGCTTCATCTTCTCTTTATCATGAACTTTGACTTTTTCTCAGTCCATAAAAAGAAAGCTTGGCCATTACCTCTTGGAAATTATGTGAACAAATGAACATGGCTCTACTTACAGGTCCACCTGCTGTGTTAAAGCTCTTTGTCCTTGGTGCCTTACTTGTATTAAAATTATCCTTGTACTGAGGTGCAGGTGTGAAAGGGGCATGGCAGGCAGGGGTGGCAACCATCATAAAGAAAGGGGGTGATGCTTCTGACTGCTCATTTATGAAACTGACTGCATGTTCTTTCTGAGAAGAAGAAACATCAATTTTGAAAGATGAAATACCACTTTGCATATTCTCAATACTGATCTCTATACATTTCCAAAGTTGCTGTCAAGGAGAATTTGTTTAACAATCAAGAACTTCTTAAGTTGGTGATCATTTCCCTTATTCTCCTGATATCGTGATCAAGGAGTGATATTGTAAGTATAAATTAGATGCTAGTCACTCTTAGGAGACAAACAGTTAATACATATTAATGTTCAAGCTAAGCTTGTAAAGAATTAATGTTTTAAAAAATCAAGTAATTTGACAGGCTTATTCATATTCAACCAAGTGATTGTTATGGTAGTAAACTTCAACATATAATTTTACCTCAGTAGTCTCATGTATTTTAATGCTGTTTGTTTAAAGCTTACCAAAATATCTGTGAGATAGTCAGAGGCATAAGTATCTCCATGTTTCTCTGGATTCCCATTCACTGACAATGTATAGTTGTAGTACCTGGAGTTACCTACAAGTCCAACCCATTCATCCCAACCTGGGGGAACATGTTCAGGCCCCCCTACTTGCGGCATCCCGTATTGATTCAGGTACTTCCCACCGAAGAATGTTCGATAACCGAGCTTTTTCACGTAGGTGCTGACTGAGTGCTTCTCTGGCCCCTGTTGCCATCCAGGACTTGAACAACCTCCTGATATGGAGTTGTTTCTGGCACGATGATTGTGTATATACTGTCCAGTCAGAATACTTGATCGGCTCGGACAACAGAGAGGACTTGTCACAAACTGCCGGCAAAAGAAAAAGATGTTAACCTCTTGCAACTTGACCCTTTAACTCCCAAGAGTGACCAAGACAGAATTTCTCCTTACAATATCAATACAATATCAATCAGATAAGTGATGAGAATAGAGAAAAATATAAATTTGGGAATAATTAGTTGATCCAATACTAAATTCTCAGAACTAACATTATAAGAATTGTGTAGTTGACAGTAAGGAGAATCACAAATTTGATCTGGAAGTTAAAGGGTTTAGATCAGTAAGCTTATTCTCTACTCTGTTTGCAACACATTTCCTAATGTGCTAACAAGGAGAATTTGTTTAGCAATCAATAGCTTCTTTCATCAGCGATTATTTTCTTTTCTCTTGTGACCTTAACGTTTGATTCTGTGGTGATATTGTAAGGAAGCTGAAAGGATTAAACATAAACCACAAGCAAGGGCAAAATAAGAAATTGTGTCATTTCTGAGGCTTCAAACCTTAACAGTTCTCATTGTTGTGGTTGGATGCTCTACTGACTTTGCCACCAAGAACTTATTGGCAGGTGGAAATCAGCTGTCACATCATCATTAAAAAAAAAACTACTTAGGTCTCACTGTATGGGAGTGTAGAAGTAACTTACCATGTTGTCAAATTTTACACCATGCTGACCGATCAGTGTCTCAGCTTTCTTCAAAGGAGTCTATCAAAGTGGTACAAATAAAAAATGCTCAAAAGAGAATTTCTCCTTACAATATTGTTACAGTATCAAGCAGACTAGTGATGAGAATGAACAAAAGTATCAATTAGGGGATTAACAGTTGATCCAACAGCAAATTCTCTGAACTTTCATCACGCGAATTGTATGATAGACAGTAAGGAGAATTACTAATGAGATCTTGAAAGTGAAAGAATTCAGATCGATAGCCTCACCATAAATGTCACAAGTGAATTTAAAGGCTAAAGTTTATAATTGTGAAAATTGGTTGAATTTTGAAAATATTTACACTGCTCACTTATACCTGTAAGAAGTAGGTCAATTTTAAAAGAACAGAGTGGAATATTAAACGGCAATGATTTTGATTCGGGTTGATCGTCTACAATCACGGAAAGAACTAGAGGGCTTATTCTTTTTTTCAGTTGTAACAGAAATAGATATTTACATTCCTTCGATCGTCGTCGATCATATCGAATCAAAACTGAAGTGCTGGAATAAGCTGCGATTTCTAAATGAATGCTACTTACAAGTCCTCCTAGCACAACATCTTGATCATCTGTAAGGATAAACACGATGTTTGGTTTACTCGTCGAACTAGTACTAGCGATGGAACAGCCGGAACATAGCACGAGAAACAGTAAAATAGGATTCTGCCTCAGGGCCATTTTGATTTAAAACCAAGACTAAGAGATCTCTGGTCTGCTAACGTCTCTGAAAAATTGATCCTTTTCTTGACGGATTCATGTGAACGTCTCGTGAGCCACCTCAACTTTTGTTGTCTTTTTGACCCGGCTCACATTTCTGCGCGAGGGACTGTTGCAGAGTTGAAGCTAACGCAATCAAAGTCACGCTAGTCACGCTTGGTATAGTTACACAGCAATCATTTTTGCTCACTCGCGCGAGAAAAAGGCGCCATTGAATTTGAAAATACTAGCTTTTTGTGAGAAGAAAATTAAAAAAAAATTCGCTGTGTTGTATCATGTCTGCTCACTGACCGAAGTATTTTTCTCCAAGGCTCTACTTCCACGAAGAAAATTGATAAAGTCACGCTGATCGGAGCGTTTTACAATATTTAAGCATTATTTTAGCGTTATTTTAGCATACGCCGTTTCTTAGGAACCTTCCTTGCCTCGACAAGTATGTAAAGTATATAATGGGTGATGTGCATTGATATGCCTTGTAATGAGCTAAGGCCTTCGAAGCTTGAATAAGTATAGAGGTTTCAAATCAACTTGGGGTTGCGTTTCTGCAAGAGAAAATGTCTCTTTAAGAGAAGAACATGGGACAAATAGGGAAAATCAGGGCGTTGGGCAGGTTACGTCAATTTCACTTGTATTTTTTTATCTGGGGGCGAAAAAAAAGACCCGCGATCGAAGAAAAATCCTTGCGAAATTTAAACACGCAACGGAAGCAATAAGGTGTACGGGATATATGTATATTCATTATTCTACTGCATAAAGTAGGGTCAAAGTAACGCGCGAATAGAGTGCAAATATCCTGCGATATTGTTCGGTTATTTGGACTGTTCGTTATTTCGTACTTTTAAAAAAACCTGTTTAACCAGTCGGCTGCGCGCGGCTCTGATGCGTTGTTTTTCCCGCCTTACGAGAAATGAACAGAAAGACTTAGAAGAAAAAAAAAGCACGGTTGGATAATAAATAACTTATTTGACGTTTTGGTGTGTAGTATCGCTGAATATTTTTGTATTAAGCGATACTTCACACCAAAACGTCTTATAAGATGCATGGATCTACAAAAACACAAATCCTGAACTGGTCTTACTGTGATATGTAAAGTACATTTTCTGTCTTCTGTTGTGAAGTGATGTTAATTTGCGTTTTGCTTACTCCAGTTTAACAAGAAGTTTTTAAAAGGTTCATACTCTTCGAAAAATGAAGTTGAGAACGCTCGAATTGCGAAATAGAAAACCACGCGAAATACTGCATGCCTCGCCAAAATCGCGCAGTTAACTACCCTCGAAACTAGCAATAATGTGGTTTCACATCACAGAAGTCAGATTAATATATCAAAAGAACATAAATCTTACTTACATGCGAACAAGACTCACTGAAATAAGACTGGTGTCTTGGTTAATTTGTCTTCATTCAGAATTATAATTAGCAACCCACTCCGTCCGTTCTCAATAATTTGATATAAACAGCATAAAAGAAAGGATATCTCTAGCTGTATATTGCTAGTTTCAATGGGACAAGCGTCGTTCACAAATTGAAAAAGCACACTCGTTTGTCACGAATTTTGTGGGTGAAAATTAAAGTTTGAATAAGTCGTGCAGGGTTTTATTTCAGGCCCAAACCACACTAATACGTTTTTGTCCGTGCAGACGTTTTTGTGTTAATGCCTTTATCATTCACACAAGGTCCCTTGAATTAATAAGTTTTTCAAAGTTTCTGCCTTTTACCTCAACGATACGATGCAAAATCTTTCATTAGCCTTTTCGTTTTGCTTCCAGCAAGAGAATATCAACAGTTCTTCTTCTCTTGCTTCCAGCTGTCTACACTGATGTGTTTTCATTTGAAAATGGATGCATTTTAATGCGTTCAGTTTTCGTCCATCGTCCACACTTCAACGCCCGAAAGCGCCGATGGAAGCGACAGTACGAGACGTTTTCGAGAGTTCCAATGTTCATCAACCTCTTTTGAGTAATTTTGAGTGAATTTTTTTGCAAAAATGTGTCAGAGAAGTGAGCGTTTGCGAACAAAAATGCAATAGTATAATTAAGCTCGATCAGGAGGTAGCTATACCAATCCTTACGTCCTGTAACGCGCGGCAGGATAGCACCAGGAGTCTGGAAGTGAGTGATCGGTCTGACATTAAATAGGCAAGAGATTGGGCTCCCCCTTAAGGAGGGTGGAATATCCTAGACTCAGTGATCTACGATTAATTTCCAGCAGAATAATATATTTTAGTAATCAAATCGATTGAAAAACCAGCTTTGTTAACAAACCCGAATCGCTTGGACCCATTGTTCAAACTTTCTCTCGTACAGCACTTTGAGACAGTCCGTCCAAACAACTCTCTGATATTCATAAAATCGTTTTATTTGCACTAGCAATCGCTGGGCTTAAAGACGAGTGGAACGAATCCAGATCGTTGCAGAAGATTTATCTTTTCTAGTGTGTGGCAAAATAAAAACAGCGATTTATAAATCTTGTTTGTTTAAGTGTTAACTTATTTCCTTCGACTGCAAATAGTTGCCAAAGATTCTTTTTGTCCATTTTCTATCTCCGTCAAAGAGTCTTGACTTCCAGCGTTCTGTAAATTCACGGGACTTTCCTCTATCGATTGTAGACTACTTTCGACTCCATTTGCACCCCCGCTTATGACGTCAGGCCACTCCGAGGAGTTTGGATCGTATGGCTCAATTCCATGTTCAACTTTATCTGCGCCTAATAATTCATCTTCTTCGCTCATGCGCATTCCCACCAACAGATTGACCAATAGCAGCTGCAAGTAGGTAGTGGTAGCAGCCCATGCAGTCATGGTAAGTGACATAAGCAGCTGAACTCCCAAGAACTTCCAAGGACCACCTTTGAAAATTCCAAACTCGCCGGAAAATGTATTTTCCAAGACGTCCTTCTCGGTAAAGAAGGCGACGGCGACTAGGCCCCAGATTCCTGCGAAAGCATGTGTCGGTACGCAGCCGACAGGATCATCGATTTTGAGCCGCTCGAGAAGCTCACATCCAGGACATGCCAACATGGCGCCTATTGCACCAATCAGAAGAGCCTCCCAAGGGCGGGCAAGAGAACAGATGGCTGAGCAGAGAAGAAAAGAAAAAAGAATTGATTGGTTCATCAATCTTCATCGTTAAAAAAAATTAATGTCTGTTTGAAGCTTAAAGGTAAAATTTGAAAAAAAAACACTGACTCAGCCTCCAGGACACGATTGTTTTTCGTTTTTCAGGCGCGCGGTGGCAAGTGCGAGGCATCTTGAGTTCAACCGGCCACGTATTTATAATTACCCATTCCATTTCACACATCTTTGAGTACTGCTTAAGGTATACTCTGCTATTTAATTGTAATGGGATTTCCAAAATGTACAACTGATTTCACGTTTTACCTGTTATACTGACGAGTCCCGACAAAATCCCGGTAACAAAGATTGATATGTTTAGCTTCCTTTCACAGAAAACGTAGCTAAAGGAAAAACCAGACAATCTACATGTGAGACGTCAAGTGCAAAGAAAAAACTTCATACAGAGATCATAATACCATTTCTGTATTAATTACCTGTAGACCATTCCCAGAATTCCTCCGCCTATCGAGCCATTGATGGTGACGACCGCTGACCTGGAAAAGGAGAGAGATGAATCGAAAGTTACCGTAGTAACCATGAGGCGTCTATAGGAACTTTTTCCCCTGATATCCTCCATTATTCAAGACAACCAACTAGCATATATCAAGAATTTCTTTTGAGTGTTTCTTCCAAGCAATGATTAGCAAATTATGTTTAGAAAAATCACGCGTCACGCGCACTAAAAACAGTATTTCATGCTTCACGCATTTGAAGGGAAAACTTCGAATCTCCCCTTAACTTGCCTTTCTGTAAAATTCTCGCGTCACGTCTTCCCACGCTCTAATGCTCACAAATTCATTATCAGCTCTGTGTCGCCATTTTGCAAGCAGAACTTCCGTGGGGTAGCTCTTCATTTAACGCTCACTAATAAATGGTTTTGAAAACTCGGCTTCTCTTTAAACTTTTACATCTTACTACTAACATTAAAATAAATTGGCAAATGGCACTTGAATAAATCTAACTTAATCCAGCATTCAGACCCTCAACTTTGTGAGAAAGAAAATTTTTTTTTACCTCGACGCAAGCTTCCATTTCATTCCACTTATTCCAAATGTGCTACCACAATTGAAACCCAACCACCCCCACCATAACATGAAAGTTCCCAGGAGAACATTTGTCGGGGAAGTCATCTGTTGCGGTGGAGAATTTTCATCAAATCTTCCTATGCGAGGCTTTAACATCATGGTTGCTACCAATCCACTTACTCCTCCAACTAAATGGACAGCTCCGCAGCCGGCGATGTCGACTGCCCCCATTTTGGCAAGCCAGCCATTTTCAGCCCAAATCCAGTGAGCGGGTACGCTATATGTTAGAGTGTTGATAAACGAATAAACCGTATATGCTTTTAAGCATGTTCTCTCCGCCATTGCACCCGAGACAATCGTAGTCGCTGTCGTTGCGAACGAAAGCTGAAAAAAGTACTTTGAGAACACTTGCCCCATTTCATGGTCATCAGCGTCCGTGAAAAAATATCCAACACCGAAGAAACCATTCCCAGCCGTGTTGCTTCCGAAACTGAGTGCAAATCCGAAAAGCCAATAGGACAATCCACCATAGATGACATCAACTGCGTTCTTGACCATGATATTAGCTTCGTTTTTTTTGGACACCATGCCGGACTCGAGGAGACCGAAGCCAGACTGCATTGTGAAAATAATGAAAGCGCTGGTTAGAATCCATGTTGCGTCATCGGAGCCTACAAGTTCTCCTTCGTTTACGATGTTTGCCACCGGCGGCGTTGTGGAATTAAATGAAGATTCGTTCGAATGATTCATCATGTTCGTTTATTTGCCTCCTGAGTAAAAATAAAAAACAACAACAGAGCTGAGTCTAAGCAAACGACAACATTAACAACTAGTTTATGTACTTACCTTTGAAAATGAAAAAAAGCAGTTCCGCAGTGCGTAATAATGTAAATGTCATAATTTACCAGCAACCGAGAGAATATACTTGCGCTGCCCACAGCTTTTGTTGTCAGGTGACAAAAAAATCAAAAACTTATTTTCATAATACACTACTTTTCGTTAATTGGATAAAACAGCGCTAGCGTACTGCGAGAACATACCCTGATCGGTATTCAGATGGGCATTCAGTCCGATCGGCTTCGATGAAATATATTATTTAGGTCGGACTTAAATTGTCTTGAGTTCACTAACATCTTCATTTGCATAGGTGTGATGAATAAGAATCTTAAGGATTTTCTCGCAATAATTGATTTCTCTGTTTTATCATTCAGAAGACACCTGGATCAGAACCTTAACAAGCAGAATTCATAGAATTCTTTCGAAAGCATGTGGGAGAACACTCAACGGGGATTTTCACAAATTACTGGGGCAAAAGTTTTTTCAACGTAAGTGATATTGTGTGTAAACTGCGAAATTCATGCAGATTATGGTGGGCCGTGAAAGCGCTAAAGAGATGTCTACAAGTAACTTCTCAGCGCTAATGAATATCATTAAAATCATCCTGTCACTGTTTACGATAACAGATGCTAATCTTGTGACGGAAGACGGCGATTCAACGGAAATTTGCGGATCACTTTTAATCTTAATGTCTCGTTTATTTTAATGCTACAATCTTTTACGTGAAAGATCATCGTTAAATGCTGATGGAAGAAGAAGAGATCTTAACAGAGCAGGAAAATATTAGTCAAGTTTATAACACAAAGAAAACTGACATCATTGCAAAAAAAGGAAGGGGCATCATCAGGTGCCACAAAGGGAAAATAAAAAAACTTCTACCAGGAACGTGATCATAATTACCTTCAAATTATTAATTCGAATCGGTCACATACATCCGCATTTTAATTACTTCTCGCAGTATATTGAAAATATAATTGTATGATAAAACCAGTAAAAAATAAACACTAGAAGATTCTCGCATTAGAATTTTTACCCGAACCGGGATTGGAGACAAGCTGAAATTGGCAAAAACATCATAGTTTATTTAAAACGCGTTAGATTGACAAACTGACCATCCATTTCCTTATCAGTTTAAAACCTTGCTCTTCCGTCGCTAAAGAGAAATTTAACCCTTAATGCTCGAAATTCAGTCCCTTTCGTGTAGCTAGCAGATGCAACTAAAATTTCCTCTATTAACTCTAAATTTGCATTTTTTTTGTCCTACCTTAAGAGACAATGAACACGATTTTAAATACTTGTAGTTTATTGATGAATCAGTCATAATGCCGTTGACTCGACAATATTTCTGGCGCCTTGAAATTGGAAGTTTATTGGGAATTTCGGTACAATCAATTCTGAAGGATTAAACACCGTAATTGTACTTTTGAATTCAAATGACGGTTCAGTTTTTTTAATAAACACGGGAAAAAGATTGAAAGGTCACTTTTGCAAATACCTTTCAAACATTTACGAAATAATGGCTTCAGTCCGCTTTAAACGTTTTAAATTCGTTGCAATTTTTTTTCAAACAGAGCCGTGCGTTCAAATTTTTTTAGCTCCAAAGTTTCGCCGAAAAATCATATTTTTCATTGAAATTTTTTTCTTCTGTTTGTGTCTTAGACTAACGACCACTCAAGGATATTATCATATACAACTAAGTATCGTCAAATTAATTAATTTTCTCCATCGAAGGCGGCTAACTGCGATGAAATCGGACCAGCTTTTCAAAACTTCTTACAACGGTTCATCCGCCTTCGTGAACTTGTTCTTGATCCTCTACAGAAGAGGTCTTAAACTAACGTTCTTCATCCGCCAATCGTGAAAACCCCAGGTTCCATGAGAGTGGTTTGCCAATTTTGGCCGGACATAAGTCTCTGAAATGCCTAATGTCGTATTAGCAGAGACCAATTTTTTGAGAAGTTTATCTCTTGATTGCAAAGTACCCCACCGTATATAAATGCACAATTTGTTTTTCTGAATGTTATTTTGCACAATTACAGCTTTCTACGAACCCCTGTGCGCTGTTTCGAACAAAAACTGATGATGAACTGGTGTTGGTTTTCGCCAAAAATTGGTTTTTAATTTGCTTCAACAATACGGCATTCAGTAAGTCTTCTGGCTGTCTCTCAATGCTCTCCAGTAACAATAAACACACAGTAATTACTACTTAAAAACTGGAAAGAGAAAGTTATAAGCGATAAGCATCTCGCTTATCGTTGTTTTTCAAATTATGCAGATTTAATGCATCTCATGAATGTTGACAAGTTTATGTAGGTCGATTTTGGTTCTCTACATTATCTTAGTCCAAACCTATTCCAGTTGGAAAAAAAGAGTCTGACATGAAATGAAAAACAAGCGAAAAAAGGACAGTTAAAAAGAAGGAATAAGGAGAAAACACTACACCACGGAGAGAGGTTTTACTCAAAAAACATCAACATTCATTATTTCATGAAGACAATTTCAAACATGGACTTTATCCTTTTCTGCAAATTACTATTTCTTCAGGCAAATTCAAAACATTTTTAATAAATTTGTGTAGTTCACGTTGGCTTAAGTTACTGAAAAATTTTGATACTTTAACCAAAAGCAAAATAACCTTTGTATATCTTTAATGAAATCGCTTGGTTTCAGGAGCGGCTAGGTGAAAATGGAAAATCGTCCTGCCTTACTTTAATCAAATTTGGAAAATTTGTTTACCGCAATGGCAACAATATCGCTTAGTAATGTGGCACGAATTTTAAATCTCAGGGAAATGAGTGGCTTAAAACCTCGTTACCTCTTTAAGTTTTACTAAAAAAGTTGTATCCCAATCTAAATAGATTCCAGTGGTTCTAAATTAAATATTTCGTGGTTTCAATTGAACGAAGTTAAACTTCCCTGTGGTCTCTCACGAATCCGTTCCATAATTCACGGCCAAGCAGGTAGCTTAAACCAAACAACTTATTTTTTTTCATTCCAAAAGCATAAAAGCGAAATAAAATAAGGCAAATTGAAATAAAGACTTACCAAACATGGTATTTCTTTTTTCTATTCTGAGCAAGCTTTTGTCGTCTTTAGTAAATGAATTAATTGAATAAGCAGTTGACACAGGCGGTATTCGGGGGCCGGAAAACTTGTCGACAAGTCATTGCAACTGCCTAGAGCCACGGAAACATACGTAAATCATTTACCGATAAATTAAACATAATTTTATGTAGAATTGCATAAGGTAAATACGAAGGCTCATTGGAAGATGAATTTTTTCAGACTTTCTCTTGAAAATGGTTCAGTATTTACTAAGGTCATTGAAATTAATCCAGCGGAAATTTTTCTTCGGTTTTCACGTATTTTTTCTAAATCGCTCCATCGGTATAAACCTTAAAGAAAATATTTACTGTTGGTTAATGCAAAATCATGAGACGAAATATGATTCGATCACCTGCCATGAAAACAGGAACAGTACAGAATAATGATTGACATACCACCTGTGTGGTATCCATGACAACTAACTGTTTTGAGCGGAGCGCTTGGGAAAAGGACAAAAGACGAGGGAGTGAGTGAGGAAATGAAAAATGGCTTCGTCATCTAATGCTATGATCGCTGTTTTAGAACTGAGACAAAAAGTGCTGAAAATAGAAAAAAAAAAATCTTAATATGATCTTAAAAGGAAAAAGCCTGTGTTGTGTCTCTTTCAAATTAGTAATTTCATATAACACTTACTTGACTGACGAACATCTCACATATTTTCCAAATATTTTAATTTCAAATTTGCAGTCCTCATTTATTTCTAAAAGGTTTATTTGACAGAGCACAAGACGGCGATCCCGTATTAAACAAAATCCACAGTTTACTCATCACGAACGAAATTTTGTTGACTAAAAAGATAAACAATATTTTGGTGAATCTCTACAACGATCTCGGTTACTTCCTTTATCATTTAATTCATTTGCAAAAATAAGGAAAATTTAAGCCCAAAAATGTCGTATTTTCTTCCATGAGAGGGATGCCATTTTGTATGTATCTTCATGCAGTTTTCGCTTTTCCCTTACCTTGTATGCGGAAGGATCCTGAATTCTTTCTCGACGCTGAGCAAATAAGATACTGGGTGATACGTTTGGAGTACGACACTTGCTGATTGGTTCAAATCTTTCCTAGTAAAAACCACAGATCGTATAATTACTATATTTTTATTGGTATCTATTTACAGTATTCCGTCTGAAACAGAACAATAAAGCTTCCCATTTAGGGCTTGTCAACTTTTTACAGGCTTCATTCTTAATTATATGGATTCAAAACTTCAGTTTTACAATCACAAATTTGTTCCTGTGGCGAACTATATTTTCTGGTGGAATGTTTGTTTATTCGGGTTGGCAGTATAAAATCGAACGTGTTTCCTTTTAGTCAACTCACGGAATGATAACAGACTGAAATGTATGAAAACAGCGTGGAAACGAAGTGTTAACAATTTTCAATCAACGTTCTTATTCCTTAAACTTAATTGATGATGGGATTCTTGCTAACCATCAAATATTCAGTGTCTCTTTGTTAACTTAACAGCCTTATTTACAGAAACAAAAAACAAAACAAAACAAAAACCAATCATCAATAAAAAATGTCTACTGCACCAGTGAGAGCTCTAAGATAAAATTGGGTGGGCGAGTCAAGGTTTCCGTTTCAGTTTTGCATCTGGTCGTAAGCGTAATGAAGAAAACCCGACGCAATCTCAGATTAATTTCGACAATGGGATGAAAATCTTCTCGTCTTGTAATGGATTCAACAGCGAGTTGAAACAAAGCGGTCACTTTTCTGATGAGCTAAACCAACCGCAGTTTAAGAGAACGCAATGAAACTAATTGAAAGAGACATATATATATATATATATATATATTTTTTTTTTTTTTTTAAATTTTTTTTTTTTTCAGGGGAGGGAGGAATAAAACACTTTAAAAATTAGACTTGAAGATTAAAAAAAAAAAACGGCACCAGCATCATTAGCACCCACGCTCTGCCGATCGACTGGCCCAACGGACCCGAGCCAACATTTGAGGAAAAAAAGAACTAATTGGTGACCCAAAAGATTTTCCAGGAGAAAGTTCAAATGTGGGTTTAAATAATAATACTAAAAGCAAACGGGAAACACCAAATACGCATTTATTTCAGTAGACAGACTTATAAAGGACACATTTACCTACAAACGGAGCAAGAGAGAGTCCGACTAACGAGATTAACCGTTAGCCGCCTAAAATGAAAGATTTTTGCCCACATTCAGAATAAAGCCTGCTATTGCTAGTCATCAAATCTCTCAGATATTCCTTCGTAAGAAGTGATTTGGAGTTAAGGTAAATTTTTTTTAGTTGACATTTCGGCCACAGGACGGGAGCAGTCGTAGCTTCCTCCTGGAAACTGAACCGATGTCGCAAAGCGTTATTCGTGTATTTTTAAATGGCATCATCACATTAATTTCAGACTGTTACAAATTTTTGGGTCACTTAGCTGCCGCAGATAAACAGGCACCGAGAAAAAAAATTCCTTTGAATTCCTTTACAAGACCTTATAATAAAAACTTTGGGAAAGCTAATAGTCTAAGCCATTACTAAAAAAAAAATTCGTTTGTAAAATACAAATAGAGAAACAGAAAAATTAAAAGTGGAGAATCCGGGCATCGATCCCGGTACCTCCCGCATGCAAAGCGGGCGCTCTACCATTTGAGCTAATTCCCCCGCCTCAGCAGTGAAATGAATTACTAGAGAGCACAATTATGGCTGGTGACTTGGAGGCGGTCGGCGAGTGCCGTGAAAATGAGCCGCACAGAGCCTGCAGAGCAGGCTTTATTCCGGCGATCGAATACTCAGTATTTTCTTGCTGAAAATTGTACTTGCCGCATTTGATTTTACAGCAGTGGAAGGCTGGGGAAAGAAAAAAATCGAGTGTAAACTCATCGGTTTAAGACACCGCTTGACACATGAAACTCTAAAGTAAAAATATCTCCATTGCAATTTGGTGGCAACGATGGAAGGCTGTTACGCACCAAAAAAGCCCATCGCGTGCTAAAGAAAAACATACAAGAAAAGATACAAAAAATAAACCTGAAGAGTTTGAAGAGCAAGATTCATGAGGAGATTTCAAAACGGGGGAGGACGGAAGGGGATACTAGCTAGACTTAAAAGGGTTAAAATCGTTTATCGTATTGATTAGTAGCAAGGATGAGAGAAGACGCAAAGGAAGATGGTTCGTTAAAATATTACTAAAGAATGAAGCAGTGCGTGCACCTGGCACAGTCGAGGAAATTGTAATGATCAAAAATTGAGTACTTGCATTTTCAAAATATTCTTAGACCTGGAGAATCCGGGTATCGATCCCGGTACCTCTCGCATGCTAAGCGAGCGCTCTACCATTTGAGCTAATTCCCCTGCCTGCTACCTGTGGGAAAAAAAATCCAAAAATATTTCGTTCAAGTTTCTTAGGAGCGACTGACTTATTTCTCTATATGCCGGAAGTATACGCTTCCGACAAATTTTCAGAAGTATACGCTATCCAGGTGATTCTTGGTCGTTTTTCTGAGAGAAACTCATAAACTCCGTGAAGACAATTTTGAGTTCTTTTGTTTTGTTTTTCATGGTACCTGGCCTTTTGCCAAAGATACTGGTGCTTTTTTTAATGCCACCTGATGTAGAATTGCTTTACCGTGCGTTACCCATTTGATTGAATGTCTTTCTTGTAAACAGACGCATCTGACGAGGAAAGAGTGTAATATATCAGGTCTGTTAGCTCAATCGGCAGAGCGTGGTGCTGATAACGCCAAGGTCGTGAGTTCGACCCTCGCACGGACCAACATTTGTTTATTTTTTTAAATGGGTATCAATATAACCATTATCATCCTTGCTTGATTTAACCAAAAATCGCGGACTTTTCACAAGTCCGCATAGCTTGGTGTAAACACGAGGAGGATTAGAAACATTTGAGAAAGTTATGCAAGCTCGACACTTAATTGATGGAGAAATGTAACTACGGGTCTTTTGCAAAGGAAATCTCAAAACTAGTGTGCAAGCAGTCCCTCTTTACCCGCGCTTGAGTAACAAGCATTCCTTCGCCTTCAAGTGAGTTTGAGGCCTTAAGCAACACTAGCCTGAACGAGGGGTCTGACAATATTCTTTTAAAAAGCCAGATCACTTGCAAACCTCTCGCGGGCTTGCCATGCGTAAGGCTGTAGACTAACTCGCAGGCGATGAAGCGTTCGTCTCGTAGGGTTAATAATGATGGCGTTCTCGCAAGCTATTTCAAAAACTCTTTTCCTTCGGTTCTTTGACTCTAGTGCACATCAAAATTCGTCCAGTTCGTACGATGCACGTTTTAAATGTCTCCGATCATGACCAGATTTGGTAACGTAAACAAAGTGGATCGCTTTCAAACTTACAAGTTAGGGTTAATGTTGGGTTAGGGGAGGGGTAGGTGGGCAGTTGCCCAGATGCTGATCCACTTCATCATTACTTTTTGCTATAAAACTTCAATATCACCACTTATAGCATGCGTCTAATGCAAAGTTCGAAATAAATGAAACGGGTTCAGATAACTTGACTAACACAATTGTAAGTTCGACCATCTCACGAACCAATTCTATCAATTCTTCCTTTGAAGGATTCACATGGAATTGGAAACCAGTGCTCTGGTTCATATCAAAATTATTTATAATTCTCTTTTAACCATTTCAGCGATTTTTTTTTTTATTTTTTGCTTAAAACTTTATTAATCATAGATGGTTTTTATTTGCCTAAAATTTTAATCAAGCGAAACATGCTGGAGAATCCGGGTATCGATCCCGGTACCTCCCGCATGCGAAGCGGGCGCTCTACCATTTGAGCTAATTCCCCACATACAGTTATCAAGGGCATGCAAATGAACATATTCGAGAAAAACAAAGGAAGATGTTTTCGTGTGTCTTGTTGCAAGCAAATGACAAAGCAAATAATCTGTTTGTCCATGAGGAATCGAGCCTCCGAACTGTGGTTTTCTACCATTGTGCTGTGATAACCCTTTCGTGGGCAAAGAATTACCAATATTATATGTGACACGTGTCCACGTGCTGCTTGGATCAACAGCGTAGAATGATGCGTCATGTTTATCGCAACTTGGCTTAAAATACTATTTTGCAGGCAAGTTTGAGAGTTGAGGTAGAGGATAGAAAACGAACAGAGTCGCAAGGTGTTAGAGTTAAATTTGCAGCCTTGAGAGGGTCATTGAGACATTTTACGATCACCTCTCTTCATGTTGTGTAGTTTAAAAAGCAAGAAAATCCTGAAAGCGTCAAAAATAAAACGGAAACACGGACGCAATGAAAAAATTATAATAATAACTACACAACTTCGTTGAATGAAGAAGTTGAACAACCAGTTTAGACCTTGATTCATCTGGTGGTCCTTTTTCAAAAACTTACGTGGTGTATTTCGAGGCTCAGTTTTCGTCTAGAGTGTTCAGTTTTAATTTCAAATGCAGAATGTAGGTAGAGTAAAATGGTAATTTAAATTAGTTATATATTATGCTTTGACATCATGAGACTTGGAGAATCTGGGAATCGATCCTGGTACCTGATACCTTTTGCGTGCAGGCACACTATTATTGTAGCTTATTGACCCCCACGGGGGGTTAATTGAACAAACTTAAGAATACTACCCTTTAGTTCCCATGAGTGACCAAGACAGAATTTCTCCTTACAATTTCAATACAACTCCATGCAGACAAGTGATAAGAATAAAGAAAAATATCAATTTGGGGATTATTAGTTGATCCCGTTCAAAATTCTCCAAACTTATATCAT
Source organism: Pocillopora verrucosa (assembly GCF_036669915.1). Classification (NCBI taxonomy): domain Eukaryota; kingdom Metazoa; phylum Cnidaria; class Anthozoa; order Scleractinia; family Pocilloporidae; genus Pocillopora; species Pocillopora verrucosa. The sequence continues at coordinate 12,681,485 of NC_089325.1, forward strand.
ACGAATTGTAACCAACTAATTGTAATTAACATCAGGCAGTCCAGCGTAAACCGCCCCGAACATAGAACAGTAACGTATGAGTACTGAGCTTACGAGAACTCAGTGTAAAAGCAAAAGGCAGTCTATGAGTAAATGTGCCCACTACTGTACAGTTATAGAGCATTGCATTTAGAAAGCAATGTTGCATGAAATGCAGAGGGGTTAATGAACAGCTCTCGTTGATGCCAAAATTTTGACAAAAGGAGGATTTAGTAAGAACAGATTTAGTACACTGATCGCATGACAGGACCGGTGAAAGGGCAGGGAATTCACGCAAATACAGCGGGTATTCAAACTAAACGCTCTGGATACCTGGCGCAATGGATGTGTCTACTCCCTCGTTCGAAAAGTTCGAGCTTTTCTCTTGTCTCTCTTGTCTTGTCTTTTTCCTTTTTTCCCTTTTTTTCCCTTTCAATTTACATTCTAATAAAAGCTATGTCTGGTTGCAAAATCGTACCACGGCATGGTGAAAAAGAGATTTCAAATGTACTTAGAAACGTTGCTAACTTCCACTGGCAGTGAAAAACGCACATCTGAGCACACTTGACGACGTGGCTTTACGTTGAAATCGATAACAAGTCGTAATCCAAAGGTGAGATCTGAACAAAAATCGTACTAAGCCCGACAAAAACAAAAATGAATCCGAAGAAACCCGACGAGATTTGTTTAACGAGCATCAGAGTCGGAACTGAACCAGATTACACAAATCGAGACGAGTCATAAAAGGCGTTACGAGTGTCTCTCGATAGTCCTCCATTTTGGTAATAGTGTGGAGTTTTTAATTTGGGAGAAGATTTACGGACTTACGCAACACCGTAACATAATGCCTACGGTCTTCCTAGAAGGAAGGCACATTAGGCACAACAAGCATATCGAGTTTAGCGCGGGAAAATACCTGTGAACGAGGAGAACCTCGGTTTACTGTTACATGTTATTGGTCGAGAGGATGACTTGAGTTTTCTGGACCAATCAAAGAGCATGGAGCACAAAATCAACGTAATCCTGGATAGCGTAGGAGTTCATTATAGATCAATCTCAAGCCCAAAGTCATTTCTTCTCCTTGTCAGCGGTATGGTCGCTAAGTAATTTCTTGCCGACTAAACCGCTGACAAGGGTCTGAAATGACCTTGGGCTTGAGACTGGTTAGAAACTTGCTCCAGACGATTTCTTGCTCCAGAAGATTTCCTATTACTACCCTCTCGGTTACAGACTTAGCCTCCGGTCCCGTTCGACAAAGCCATTCTAACGTCACTAATCTAATAAAAGTCTTTACGAATCTTCGAAGATAAGCCTCGGATTATCCCAGATCTGTAAATTGAAAATATTGAACAAAGTCAACTTGGGATGTCTTTCGTTGAAAAATAATTTTTCGTGTCTAAAATCTTATCAGGATTGTTCGTTTTTTTTTCTTCCTTGTTGTAATCAAGATTTCCGGGTGGTGTGTCTGTCACAAAGTGTAATTAACTGCAAAGGACACTGATGAATTTGTCATGCAAGGAGAGAAAATGACCTTCACATTGCCACGATGACAATATTGTTTGAGTTTTTATTAATATAAAACCCTGCTGTAATTCACAGATAGCCAAATTAATTTGCAGACGATTGAATGCCTTTAACAGTTTGCCATGAAATAATCGAAAAAGATATTAGATTTAATCACAGCATGATAACTTATGATTTCCAAGATCAAAATCAAAATTTCTCAGTTACCAAGACGAGATATATTGAATTGCAAATGCATGCCAGGGAGACGTTTACATTAGATATAAGTTGTGTTTCCACCTTTACAGAAAGAAATAAGCACCTGAGGGTTGTGAAACAACTGTAAATTTTCGTGTAACCAATAGCATTAGGGCGGCCTGCAGGAATATTCGAAGGTCAATGTCTTCATCTCTAGAAATAGCTGACTACAGAACCTACAAGACACCTGATTTGAAGGATAGTTGTTATAAAGTGCATGTTACGAAAAGACACTGGAAGGGTGGGATTTTTTTGTTTCGAAGACAGTTTAATCGAGGGATTTCAGATGGTTTTAATTTCAAATTAAAACTGATCCATTCAAAGAGAACTGTGCAAACAGAGGCTGCGAAATTGCCTTGGCTCGACCGGCCTGAATATTGCAGCTTGACGTTGAAACGTTTCTTTTTATTTCACTGCATATTATTTATTGAAAAATAAGTTATATTGCGGTGGTCGTAAAATTGTTCCGAGTCTGACTTAAGCTTAACGAATTAATTACAGCAATCACCATTTAGAGCATTTAAACTGAAAAAACAATTTGTAGTATGTTTACACTAACGTACCGACTAATGAAAGAATTGAGAGAGTGTTTTCAAACTAGCTAAGCAGATGTGCTTAAGTTATACAATGGCGGGCGCGTGATCAGTAAACATTATCAACTGGATTAAGAGAAAAAGTTCTGGAGCTCGCTATTTGAATCTGGAAGACAAAACACTCCAGGCTTAGGGGAATATTTCTACGGTAAGACATAAATATTTGGCTTTTAAAGCCCCTTGTGGATTTGTAGTTAGTTTTTCGCTGCAATAAGTCTAATTAAAATTTTTAATTTTAGTCTTCAATTTACCGGCTTTCAATATGCTGACAACATTAATTAAACTTTCCTGTAAACCATGTTGAATTCTGCAGATACATTTTGACTGAAAGACTTCTTCGGGGATTTATCAAATTATTTTTTTGGGAAATTTAGTTTTAATGACTGAAACAAGTCTAATTTTTTCTAGGGAAAATATGAGCATGTTTGAATAAAGGTAACGAGGTAGTTATTCAGTTTTGACATAGCGAAATAGTTATTTTGACAACAAGAAACATGTTTCGTTACACATTCAAAAACACCCTGGGCACGTTCCTTGCATTCAAAACAAATGATCAGGTACAAAAATTCTGCAATTTTACTTTTGAACAGCAAATGCCTCGCACGCAAACGAACACGCATTGGAGGAGTAACAATAATGATTAACTCGCCGCATTTTTCGCCCTTCAAAAAAACCTTTAATCACGAAAAACTGTTGTGAACACAAAGACAGCATTAATATTTGATAACCAATCATCGCAATGGAACTATACAGATGATCAAAAACAAGAAACTTATCGGTGATGTTGGGCGAGAGTTATCTAGATTCCAATTCGTAAAAGGAAATAAATTTCTTAAGTCTATCACAGAAGATTAAATTTCGCAAGATAGCGAATGAAAATGCTAAGAACTTTTTTCAATTACTTCAATTTTTTTCTTATTGAAAATAAACACATGATTTATATTCAAATATGTGTTCACTGAATAGTTTTTCACTTAGTTTAGCCGACTCATTTTACACAAGAAGTAGCTCTTAATAGAACATACTATCATAGCTGATAAAACTCACCGCCTGAGCTGTGTACAACTATGAATAATGATACCATATTTTTGCGCCCCCAGACTTACCACAGAGGCGAAAACAAAAATAAAATATGGATGAGGTGGGTGTTACGGTCAAATCAAAACTGAAGAAAATTCTGCGGGATAAACATTACGTGCATTTACGGCTTTGAGCGGTCTGCAACGAATGCGCAAGTCAGTGGATAGTCGTCTCAAGAAAAGGAGATACTAGAGAGATTTAAGAAACGCGAGCTGGCCTCGCAAATTAGCATTTGGGACGGTAACTGAAGTGATAACTCGAACTATATTGCTTGAAAGGTATCATGGACACGGCAGAAAATGGCACAAAGATGGACAAAAGTTCGCCCGCGCTGTCGCCAACTTCAAGTATATTTTTAGCCCTTGTGCTGGTTTTTACAGCTGTTGTGAACATCATTTCAAATGCGTTAGTGCTAGTAATTTTAGCGCGAAACAACCGCCTTCGTACATGTACAAACGTTTTCATCGCTAATTTGAGTGTGGCGGATTTATTAGCAGGTATGATTTTACTACCTGCAGCTGCTGAATCGCTTTTTTCGCGAGATGACCAGCAAATGGCAGACGTGAGCTACACTCTAGTGTGCGAATTCTACGGGTTTTTAAATTCGCTTTATGGAATCAGCTCCTCATTAACGGTTGCCGTAATAGCATTGGATCGCTATCACAGTATATTAAACTGCCTACAATACGAAACAATCGTTACACAACGGAGAACAGTGTTGCTAATAGTTTGGATTTGGCTACAGGCAATTTTTGTCTCGTTCTGTCCCCTTGTGGGCTGGGGGACGTTTTCGCTTAACCCTAGTCAACGTTGTTCTTCGCATTCTCCCGACAAACACGGATTTATTTACTTCAAAACAGCTACCTGCGTGATTCTCCCCTATGCGGTCACAGTTTTCTGTTACATTAGGATTCACGTTGTGGCACGAAGGCACGCTCGAACTATCGTAAACATTCAAATTCGTGATGCGCGAAATAGACTCAAAAGCGGTGGCGTCAACGCGAATCTTTCAGCTTCGAAGAAAACGATCATGGTTTATGTTGTCCTTGGTGTATACACGGTCTGTTGGATGCCATATTACACTGGACAACTCTTAGTAACTGCATTCCCTTCGGTAAAACTTCCTGGGAAATTTTTATTAACTGCAGCTGCGTTATCGCTCGTCAATTCGGCATGTAACCCCATTATGTATGCATTAATTACGAGCCAGTTCCGAAATGGACTAAAACGCGTTTATCGCCAGATTCGACGCCGCATTTTTTCCGGCGACGCGCGGCAGGTTAATCCGAATGGACCGCGCGGCGATTCTCGAAGTTCATGGACCTTTACAAGATCTAGTGCAAAAAGATTTTTCGCTACAAGCCACGAGGCAACAAGGCCAAAACTTGTTATCACAGACATGAATCCAGTTTGTGCGGTCATTCGAGAGGAAAGTTCTATGAACACAAAACCACCCTCGCCGCCCGAAGAAGCGCGGGAGACTGGAACCTTCCTCTCTGTCTATCCACTGACGTTACAGGTACCAACAGAACACAGGCATTCAACAAAGAAAAATCCTGAGAAAAGTCCCAGGGAGTTGAAAGTTAAGAAAAATGGATGGATAGGGAAGTAATACTTGGAAACATTTTGCTTTTCTTCTAACGCTCGGCGGATTAATTACTTTTTGCGTGAGTGGTGACCTTAAAATAAAGTGGTTAATACTGAGCAGGTTTTGTTTGGTGTCTCTCCACAGATGGCCCGATAAATGAATAATCATTATCTATCAGATGTAGGGATAAAATTTTCACGCAAGATTCTACGATAAAAAAATCGAACTGATTATTTCTCCTGCACGAATTTACGCTCCAGAACAATCAAAAACCTACTAAGTGTAATGATACTTTTTTTTTCCATTTTGCGCTTACTTGAGAGAGCCCATAGGTTTATAGTAAATCCATTATTTTTGCTTGTAGTTTATTTTCAATCGTGACAAATAATCCCATATTGAAACTGACTACTCTTAGTGTTTTTTTAGAAGGATAATACTCCCAAAAATAAGATGTAAAAATGAGCGAAAGAACCTGTAATTGTTAATTTCGGACGTTGTTTCCCTTTGAGTCATTTCAATATATTTAGTGATGACGTCTTTTGGTCTCTTCAATGAGTAAATTTTGGTTTAGGCTCGATTTCGCGGGAGAAATTTTATCCTTGAAAACATCAGAGTTCCTCTCAGTTAATGGCAAGAGATAACAACAACCAAAAAAAAAAGATCATAGTAATAACCCGAAAAAGGTAAATGCTTCTCGATTTGCGTCCATTCGGTTAATTTTTCGGGCTAAAAGGTTTGTGGATTCTATCTTGTGTTTGTTTTAATCGATGGCTCAGAGATGTCGGTGTCTTTTAGTCCTTTTGAATTTGGCCACTTTACAACTTTGGAATTGAAATTTCGAACAAAGTGAACTCTGCATTTTTACAAAACAAGCTAAATTACGCACACTCGTTGATTGCGTTGACGTCAACTGTGATCTTTTACTTCCTAACACAGACCCACGGCAACGTACAACGTGGAATCATAATAGTTAAACTGACTTGACGAACTTTACAGTTAGGACAATATCGGAATGGAACTCCATAGAGCCAAGCATATGTCAGAAAGCATCAGTTGCAAGTTTCAAGCTCAGTCTATACGATGAATTTTTATTTAACCAGAAAGCTTACTAACGACTTCAAATATGAATTGGAATTGTCTTTTTAATGCAGGATAAGTTTTTTTATTTTTCATCGTTGATAGGATATTTATCTTTAAGCCTTGTGGTGTATTTTTATCATGCCGTTTTTTTTAAGTATTTTCTCAGTATAATGAGGGCCAAGAGTTCATCAGAGTTTTTACTTCTCTCAAATGTACCCCTGTTTAAAACATAATCTTTACTTACTTACTTTACAGTTCCTTTCCTCGTCTTACCGTCGTTTGAGGCCCATTCGATAACTTCACATATATGGTGTGAGTCGGAACAGACCAGGTCTTCTTCCCCAATTCCTATCACTTCGTTCGCCCACCGCTTTCTAAAATCATGTTTCAAAACACAAAAAATCCCCAAGGGAGAGTACAGGCAACTAGGTATAAGGAAGAGGCGGACCCCTAGTCACTGCGAAGGGTTTCCGAGACTTCTCACTGCAAACATACGAACCGAATTCAATTCATGCGACTAGTCAAGAGAAATCTATCGCTGATAATAAAAGATTTTCAAAACTGCTCTATGCCACTTGCAACAAATTCAAGCCGCAATGTTAACCAGCGAATAAAAAAAAAATGATTTTAGGACACCACAGAATTCGGGGCCGGGGAACGATGCACACGAAGAGAAGGTGCCTCACTCCAAGAGTTCAGTGCGGCGTTCTAACATGAACTTCTTTTCCGCTGATTTTTCCTTGACTCGCGCGACAGACTCCGCCAAAAAGCAGGGATTGCTCGTAGTATGGTTGACTTGCGTAAGTTCTCTGAAGCACAAAACAATGAGTCTACAAGCCCATAGCCCATGTAATCAAAAATTCAAATACAATCATATATATATATATATATATATATCTTTATTTAGTACCCGTCGTAACCGATCGTAACTTCGCTTGGGAATAGCAGGTGTATGATATCGACGTCCCAGTTATACTTAAGTTTACAACACGCGGAGAGAATATATTTGAAGCAGCCAATATTTTTGAATAATCAATACAAACAAAAAGGACGAGACAATGATGGGTTCCCTGTGTTTGTGGAAAAATGCAATCTCATAGCCTATAAAAACAGCAGACGTTAAACTGTTTACCCAACAAAATTAATTCACTGTTTTCTCGTTCGATCCATAGAACACAGATCCTTTAGGATACACTTATGATTCTTTTTTACTACCAAATGTACTTTCCAGTTCTTTAACTATTTCCTCCTCTCCATGCAAAAGTTTTCGGGTTTTATTGACAGCGTTGTCCTCTAAGAAAGTCGATATCACCGTACCAGAGTGCTTCCTGAAAGAATTACTTTCCCCCCAAGACTTTGACATGGTATAAAGGCGATCATGAGTAAAAATTGAACCCAGATCTACCTGATGGAAGAGCAGAAATTCGTGAAAATCTTCAATGGCATGGGGGCATTCATTCGGGGCTATAGACACTGGTGAACTCTGCTCTCGGGCGTATTTCAGTGCCGAATCCGTCAATGATGGCTTGTGATGTCGAGTCCTCTGTGACAATGGTTTTAACCATTTGTTCAAAGATGTACTGGTCTCCAATTCCGCGTATTCGACCAATTCTACTTTGATGCACCTGATTATCTTCCAAGCCGCTTATCTGTAGAATGCTAACATTCGTGCCCCCAAACCTAACATTGTTTACTCCAAGAACTGCGAGAAGGTAACCTTATCCTGCAAGTTTTGTAGTCGCACACTGAAGCCGAGTAAAACACATTTTAATTGTAAACTGCTTACTCAATCGGTCCTTACCAGTTTCTGAAATAAACATTTGTTCATTCTAACTATTTTCTGTGATTTTTTTATACTCAGTTTGATTGTTTGTTTGACCCCAAGGTAAATGGCTGAATAAAAATCCCAGAACAAGTGGAAATCTCTTCTATGAACTACATCACCAAAATTTTAGATTGGAGAATCTCTTTCACATAGGTATTATGGAATCCTTTCACTCAAGCGAAGCGTCCGGTCACTTGAATCTGGCAGCAGACAGTTCTCTCTTACTCAAGTGAAATAATTTTTAGCCCTTCAACTTTTGCCAAAATACCAATTTTTCTTTAGACTCTGAGTTGTAGCTTCTTGTTTGTTATCGAAAGTTGTCAAAATGTCTCAGGCGATCTTAAGGAACATTTGCAAAAACCCTTTTGCAGGGTTACTTCATAAACCACTTGAAGCTGATAGGTCTTTGTTGTAAAAAATTCAGGAGGTAATCCACTTGTTTCAGAAGCCTTACCCTTCAGTCATTTAAATTTATGTCAAACAAACATACAGCTTTCAAAAACAACAACAACAAAAAACTCAGAAAAAAAACTGAGTTGACTAAAGGTTATCACAAAATTTAATGGAGACTGATTGAGTCTGCAGTTCACAATAACAAACAGATGATAGGAAGGCAGCGTGAGGAAAGGAAGTTTCCTATAATTAAAAATGAATAGAAGATTTTCTCGATTTTTTTAAAAATATCTCTCAATAAGCATATACAATATTCTTTTGATTTTACATTGAGAGGTATCAAAGCTAGTGGCTTATATGGCATAGGTCAAGTGGAACATAACATGAGCCGCTAGTTACACTCTCAGTAAATTCATGCAAAATTACAGCAACAATCATTGACCCTGTGCACCCTAACATCAGTATGCATATTCTCCATACTGTTCTGTACACGTTGCCTAAGTTGCTGACAAGGAGAACTTGTTTAACAATCACAAGATTTTTTTGTTGAGGATCATTTCCTTTATTCTTGTGACCTTAATGTGTGACTCAGGGGGGATATCGTGGGGAGAAAAGGTTAACAGACCTCCTGGGGGGGGGAGGGAGGAGGTTGAAGTAATTTTGAGGGAGATCTCATGGATTCTGACTACACTCAGGCGAGATATTCAAAGTGAAAGTTATTTAGGATGAGTCAGCCAGTCTCGTAGTCTACACATCCTACTACAATCTGCAATGTACTGCAAGTATTCTCTGAAACTGAAGGGTTATACAAAAATAGGCTGTGCTACGCCAGATACGAAAAACTACTGAAAAACCACTCTTTAGAAGTGGCCAAAAAATATGTGGAAACGTATTCCTCATCTAATACAGCAGCACTATACCCCGAGGAAAGGGTTGCTAAAATAAATCTAGTTACACTACCAATCACACAGAAAATTCAATGAATGCGGTGATATTTTACAAAGAGTTGTAAAACAAAATTACTTTAAATACAAAAAAAAAAAAAAAGAAAGCGGTCAAACCTAAGACTGACCGACGTAGAATGACTTAATTTTCCCCGCGAAACGCTTAAATAATCCGACACCACCGTGTTGCCATGCGAACCTCTTCAACGTGCCCTCAAAATTTTAATTTCTGACTAATTCGTTCCCATGTCACTCAAACGTCAGAAATGACATTTTTCGAACGGAGGTAGGATCAGTCATCGCCAAAAGAGTATAAAGAAGAGAATATAGAAAATTGACTGTCAGTTTACGTTCACCGCTAACGAGGGAGGAGCCATTACAATATTGCAGAGCCTCATGGGGGAATTAGGTTAATATGATTGTGACACAACCAAACTCAACTGACCTCTCACATCCATCCCACCTCACACCTCTCTGACAATGAATAATGACCAGTCCCTTAAGCATAGCAAAACGACGAATTGCAGTTAAAGAGTCTTAGAATGAATGAAGTAATGGCCAAAATGATTTTACTTTTTCCAAAAGATCTTAATCACCTCGTTTTATTTTGTTTAATTAGAATTCGCGTGACGAGAACTAAAGAATTTTCTTAAAACTCCAAACAAAGGGATAACAAATTTGCGCGAATGAAAGCTCAAAACAACTGAAAACAAACAATAAATCTACGCGAAAAATGTCCACATCAGTTTTTATTGTCAAAGTTTGAGTTCTTTGACGTGATCAGCTAATTTGTAAAATCACGTGTGGTGCTCGTGAATACTAAAAGGATACAAGAGAGGAGAGAAAGAGGAAAATTGTAATTTAAATTTAGAAACGAAAGAGACTTTCTACGAACAGCGTACGGAAAGAGTATGTTTTAAATCGATGTTTTCTTGCTCTGATCTGATCCGCAGTACATGGAACCTTCGGGGTATAGACAAGATTCCTTTCTTATTCCAAACTGCTGTTCAAGTTCATTTACTACATTCTCCTCTCCACCGAGAAGTTCCTTTGTTTCCTTTCTGATCTTGTTGTCTCCCAGATAAGTCGACTTTGTCAGTTTGTTCCCTGAAAGAGTTATCCTTCCCCAGGGTTTTGCCATAGTACAAAGGCGATCGTGGGTAAACGGGGATTCTGGACCTGTTTGGTGGAAAGGTAACATTTCATGAAAGTCATGTGTTTCTCTAGGAATGAGTTCGAACCTACACCTTGGAGACCATTCGTTGTCGGTGGTAACATTCACCTTTGCTTTTTCTTCGTTACCAAACTCGTCAACCATAGTTTTTATTTTCTCTTCGTAGAAATACCGGTCGCCGTCTTTTCTAATACGATACATCGACTTCGTTTGCGTCAAAACGCTTCAATTCGTGCGCCATCGTTATCAATACCAATATCATTATCGCGTGACCGGGATTCGTGACTTCTTGCGCACTTCACCTACTAATAGACGTTCATATATTGGCATCGGACAGCGTCAAGGAAATATGGTACAGGAACAGTTTGATCCTGAAGAGGTTTAGGAATATTTAGCTCGTATTCAATATAATATATATGTATATATATATATATATATTTTTTTTTTTTTTCCCAGCATACTGAACTGAGGACGTTCGGAAATCGAACGCAATCCATAGAGTTGGGTGATCGAATGAATCGAACTCTATCGAGCACAATCTAATGGATCCGTGGATAAATTCGCTTGAGCAATAACAGTTTAGCATCTAGGAGCTCCAACGCTCTGATAAACCAAGACGAAAAAAGAGAGCCCATCATTTATCTCGTCCTTTTATCTACTGATTATTCAATTAAATTCACTGCTTCGGCTCTACGTGTTGTTGAGTTGTAATCTTTAAAATAGCTGGGACTTAAACAAATTGGAAGCCAAGAGAAGGAGAGGGCTTCTGAAAACATAGGCATGAGTTTTATTAAATTTTGTGACAGAAAAAGGGTATTTATTTTCAAAGTCTCCAACAAAAGTACGATTCGATGGAGAATAAAAAAGACCCTTCGAATTTATATGAAATAAACTAAGACACTGGTATTTTGTGATCTGTTTTCACTGTTGTCTGAACAATTTTAAGCGGAGATAAACTGCTTTGGTGCCACGGTTACTGTAGTCTTGTCACGCAACACACTCCCTCGAGAACGCGCTTCGGTAAAGCGTTTTTAATTTTACCGCAGAGTGCAAACCGAAACTCCATTTTATCTTCAAGACACCTTAACCAAAGATATTTCGCGGTCTCCGTTTTTCGAAGAAGTTAAAATTCATTAAAAGACATGAAAATAATCATATTTCAAAGGCTCTCAGAAGGACATTAAAACGGGAGCGCTAAAGCTAAAACTCAGCAATGAAAAAAAAAATTATAATAATGATGCTTCGGCACATGTTAAAGAACAAAATATTCTTCCACTTCCGTGTAAGTTAATAAGTGCCTGCTGCCAGTTCGGAGCAACTGGCTGTGCCGTTCGAGTGAGAGCGTGAGATTGACAAGCGCAAGAAGTCACGCACTTCGATCACACAACACTTGGCTCATGTAACAATGGCGGATACGTTTCATGCTTTGACCGCAAACGAAGTAGAGGAATATTTAGCTCGTATTCACTTTACAGGCCCAATAGAACCAACTCTTGACATTCTTAAGGACCTGCAAAAATGTCATATGTTATCAGTTCCCTTTGAGAACTTAAGTGTGTTCGGAAAGGAGGAAATAGTTCTCTCCAAAGATTGGTTGTTCGACAAAGTCGTTCAAAGACATCGCGGCGGGTATTGCTATGAACTTAACTCGAGTTTTTCGTTACTTCTTGATCATTTTGGGTACAGCTACGGAAGGAAATCTGCTGCGGTCTACAGCCGCAAATCGGGGCTTATAGCATCATCGATTGATCACTTGATAAACGTCATAAACATTGGAGATGAAATGTGGTTGAGTGATGTCGGTTTTGGAGATTCGTTTCTAACTCCTCTCCTCATCGACTGCTCTGCAGATGAACAGGAACAACAAAGTGGGACGTACCGTATTAGGAAAGACGGCGATCAATATTTCTACGAAGAGAAAATGAAAACCATCGTTGACGAGTTTGGTAACGAAGAAAAAGTAAAGGAGAAATTTATCATCGAAGCTGAATGGGCTATCAGGTACAGGTTTGACCTGACTCCTAGGAAAATAGAAGACTTCCATGAAAGGCTTATTTATCATCAAACAGACCCTAAGTCTTCGTTTACCCACGATCGCATATGCACCTTGGCAAAACCTTGGGGAAGGTTAACCCTTTCAGAGAACAAACTGATTACTTCAACCTATCTGGGAGACAACAAAGTCAAGAAAGAGACCGAGGAACTCAGTGGAGAGGAGGAGATTGTAAACGAACTAGCACAGAAGTTTGGAATTAGAAAAGAATCTTGTTTATACCCTGAAGGATCCATGTATCACGGATTAGAACTGAAATGAAATATTTCTTAATTCAAATTCATTAAGGGCTTTCTGTTACATAATTGTATGGGGCAAAAATTTTATTCTGCCAACCCTTCCCTATTAGCAGTGCATCGCTGAACATTTGGAAAGGAACGTTAAATATGAAAAGGAATCACACTGATGGTCACAGATTGTCTTCTTGAAAGATTTTCTCAGAGGAATAACTTGTTAAGAGGTCTTTTAAAAGTTGTTATCAGTCCTTACGAAGCGGCTGTTTCAACAGTTCATTGATAATAGTTAGATAGTCACGCAATGAATAATAATATGGAAGAACCTTCACGCATAGTCAATTCGAAGCAAATGAATGGATTCCTTCTTTTCTTCTGGAGCAGTCTGGTCGAACAGGCGATGTTACAACCGCAAATGGGTCGTTAAAACTTAAAACCTAGATGCTCTTAAATCAAATCTGATTGCTCTTTGATCAAAATTCGCACAAATGCTAAATGTTTCTCTCGTCGATACTTTCAAAATATGTGTTGTGAACAAGGAAGACAGATTTATGAGTACAGAAACAGTTTCAAACAATTTAGCTTTCGTGATAGGGTGAATATATTGGTTCAGTTTCTTTTCAATAATATTTACATTTTCGATGGTCTTCACAGTCAACTGTTAAAGGCAAAACCCGAAAGGCTTTGGCTCGTATTTAACCTTCTCTGTATTTACTTACAGTAACAATGCTATATACAAGTTAATAAATACACTTTTTGTCGACACAACTGACTGGATTTGCCTCAAAAAATGTTTGGAAAACCATTTGTTTATTTAAAATCATTAACGTTTGACAGCAAGCAGAGTCTTTTAACAAAGTTCTCTTGAATGGAATGTGAAGTTCTGGTCTTCAAAGACCTCTGGGTCTACCTCAAATTCTAAACCCTCAAGGTTTTAATATAAATTCTCCTTACTGCCTCCCACACAATTCATAAAACTTAAGTTCTGAGATTTGTATCATAAATCAGGCAAGATCCTCTTATTTCTTTCCATGACTTTCTGTTTGACAGTGTAGTCATATTTGTACACAGAGGTTACTTTATGCTTACTCTTAGGGTTTGGGGAGATGTATAAATTTCACATTTTTCATTCCTGAATTCCTTAGATTTACAAGAAAAGTTGCAGTGATGTAAACTTCATAGGACAAGACTGAGTGCTGTTGCTCTTAAAATTATTATAATAGGTTTCCTGATCTGATAGTCATGAAACTACAGAAGATTTATGCAGTTAGCACTCACTATTTACCATAACCATTTTTTATCCTCAGCTGCTGGATTTCAACTCATTGAAAAGAGAAAATCTCTCTCTCATCTGCAGTCAAATGCAATCAAACACTACCATTTTTCATGATATTAACTACGAAATAGAAGACTAGAAGAAAAAAATTTATCCTCTTCTATCAAACTGCAAAGTTTGATCACTTGGTTCAAAAACTAACACACTTAACATGCACTTTGCAATTCCAAGAAGTATTTCCTCTCCTACCCCTACCCCTTGCCAGAGGATTGGTGTAAACATTAAATGAATGTTGGAGGGGGGGGGGGGGTGGAAGGGTGCTGAAACCTTTCATGTGAGGAGTATGGATATTTCCTGGAAAAACAGATGGATCAATCAAATTTTCCGCAGTAGATAAACAGATGTGTGATACATTATTTACAAAAGCTAGATTGAAATACTAATATAGTTTAATTAATTTGTATCAGAAATATAGTACTATTTGGTAACTTGTATATATATCCACAAACATATCAAGTCCGTCCCAAGCATAATCCTTCATTTCAAGCACTTAGTAACTTGAAACTTCCATTAAACATATAGTGAGGCATGGAGACTATCATCCGAACCCATTCCAGTTGCTAGAGGTACAGGATGTTGAGTTTGTCTTGACACCACAATCTTCATCTTTACAAACCTGAACTCTCCAAAATATGTGAACAAGTAGCCCAAAAGAGTTAATGCTGTGAGCCATTCAGAAACATCTCCAATGACATGATAAATGTAGTTTCTGTCTGCTGTAGTCCAGCGTGGCATCTTTTTGTAGGGGTCCAGGTTGTAACGAACTCCTTTTACACCAGCATACGAGGTAGCTGTTACGCATATGGCAAAGAAGATTGTAACAGCAATAGCAATGGCTACTCGTAAGATAAAAAGACTGTGTGTGATCACACCACAAGCGCTCATCTTGTAAGAAATATAGGATTGAACCCAGCAATACAGAATACCTCCCACAAAAATAAGGAGTGCACCGATAGTGTGGATAAATGAGACAGCATCTTCCTGTTTGGAAAGAAACAAAACATTTTAGTCTTTAAAGTGACTTTGATATTGGGAGTTTCTTGTTTTGGCATAGTTTTATTGCGCTATTGGAAAGTTTATGTATGAATGTAATTAACCCAATTAACTCCCAGAAGTGATTGACAGGGAACTTCTCCCTACAATATCCATACTTTATCCAGCAAACAGGTAATGAGAATACTCAACTTTATCAGGTGAAAATTGTTACCTTTATCAAACACCAAATTCTCATAACTAATTTACATGGAAATAAGTAGCAGCTATAGGGGAGAATTAACAAACTGGACCCAGTTGTTCAAAGGCTGATTAGTGCAAGCCCAGGGTTAAATTTTAAAGCAGGTTTCTATACTTCTTTTTTCCAAAGCCTTTTAGAGAAAATTTTCCCTATTCTTTTTAGGACATCCAATGATCAAATTGCAGGCAAAAAGATTTTAACTGAATTTTCTTTTAAGCTTTTAGACCTGAAATCAAATTCCATGGGTACACAGATTTGAACAACCTGGGCCAGATCTTGGGAGTTAAACTGTTACACTCCCATAAGCCCAGTGGCTTCCTGGGTCTTCTTGCCTTCTAGCTATAATCACTGTAAATAAATTTTTTTGTATTGTGTAAATAAGGCAAATAAAAGATGATGAAACTATACTATTATTTGTACAGTTAATTACATCATACTAATATTAATATTTCATTCTATGAAAAGCTATTTATGAAGTGCAAGGTAAGTTTAAGGTACAATTAGTAATATTTGAGAAGAGCCTAAGTACAGTAATGTGAGCTTGCTTCAAGCTAATTTTGTGTTCATTATTCAGAATTATTTCATATTTTTCTGATGTAACAAGTTAAGGTTTGTACATTTAGTATGAGGGTGGTGATTTTAATTTTACTCTACGTAAGTGTAAAAGTATTAGTGTGGGAATGTATACCTGGAATTTTTCAAAAACGTAGAATTAAAAAATTTTGTTAAAATGAGTGACTATAATTGTTTCTATACAGTAAATCAAAATATGGTGTCCAATTTAAATTGCCATTGTTCTGGACTAACTAGCCTCATCACCTTGAAACACAAAAGGATTATCACATGTGTGAGACGCTAGTCAGTCCAGAACAATGGCAATTAAATTTCGATTCGGTGTATTATACTACATATAACGAAAAATTAACAATAGGAAACGTTTGTATTGTGAATTAGTTAGCATTATAGGTGACATCAGTAAGTTGAGTTATGTTAGTATTGTAAATATATCAATAATGCAAGTAACACCAGTATTCTTTACAAATTTCGTTTTGTGTGTATCGTTAAATAAAAAAAAATTAAAAGAGGCGAAAACACGCTAGCCAATAAGTTGCTGAAACACGCACAGGAATTAGTACGCTCTGTTCTTTATAATAACCGATTGCACACATATGCATGTAGCTTGGGTTGTTTAAGAAAAAGCTTCTAAGCATAGTTCTGACACATGAATGTTAACTTCTATGCTGCCTTTCAGTTTAATATTTGACGTTAAATTTCAATTCCTTGGTCGAGAAGTCTGGTTAGATATACCGTTGTGATTTTTTAAAAAATAATTTTCCTACATCTAACGTCAGCTTTAAAATTATGCTCATATCCATTGATCTTGCTAAATATTACCTGAAAATTGGCCACTATGCTTCCACCAAGACTTGCAGCTACACCAAGCATCGCAGCCAATTTGTTGAGCCTGATAAGAAGAGCCCTATCTCTCTCATTCCAATCAGCATCGTGTCTCAACTGAAGATACCGCACAAAAGTTGTGAAGAGCGCAAGAAGAGAACAAAAATTAAACAGCAGTCCGAAAACGTTGCTCTCTGGCCGACGACTCGCAGTGTCACTGATAGTTGGGAACCACGAAGTGTCGTTGCGTACACGGGAAATAATGTAGGTAATCACGAAGGTGACAGCTGAGAGCACAGCTAAAAGAAATGGAAGTACTCCAAGGCCACAGCGGATACACATCGTTGCCCTTCGGAAGTAAATGAATTGATAGACCAAAAAATACCCGATAGTTTTTATAGCTCACATGCTTCTCAGAGTCATCTCATTTTCTAAAGTTATGGCGAAGAACATACCAAAATAAGTTATGAACTCATACGGGACCCAGTTTCGAAAGTAATTTGCCAAGACGCTAATTTGATCCAGTAGTAAAATAACAAATCGTTCTAGACAGGGGGAGGTGTGGGTAAAATCATGACTAGATCACAGACGAGATTCAAAATGTGGTAAGACCGAAAAAGTGGCACAAGAAGCGCGGCCGAGTGTGTCACTGATTTTCTTACGATATTTTGGTCCTTTGGTCTATTATTTACTGAAAAGACTCACGGCAATATGGAATCTTTTGGGAGTATAGATAACGGAGTAACCGTTGAAAGCCGTATAGTACCCTCCCCCACACCCCTAGTATATTTAATTCAAATCAAAACGAGGCTGTCAAAAAGATATTAGCGCGCGAAGTTTGGGTACCATAACACAATGTCATGATAGACTGAGGGTAGGTCTGAAAAATAGCAGATCTAGCTATGGAAAATCTTCTCATCGACGAGTTCCTTGCAAGTAGAAGCCCCAGTATTCGTGACTTTAATCAGGTTGCATCAACGCAGATGCCCCACGGCGAATCTGCGGCTACAGATAAGCCGGTGTTTTTCCCGTTTCCTTTCCCGCCATATGACATACAGGAGGATTTTATGAAAACTTTGTATGACGTGCTTGAGAATGGAGGAGTTGGAATTTTCGAAAGTCCCACAGGAACAGTGAGTGAAAGATGGATATCGGAATTGATGAAATACTTTGAGCTAAGATCAGAGCCGGTTTTGAAATGATATGTTGCTCAAGGGAGCGTGTTATTTGATTATGACTAACTCTTACACCCAAGATCTGATGAGTAATTCTCCTTACTGTCAGCCATCTACTTAACATGGAATCTACTGGTTAACCCTTTAATCCCTGAGAGTGACCAGCATCTAATTTCTCCTTTCAATATCACCCATGAATCAAATATCAATATCATGAGAATAACAGAAATAATAATTAACTGAAGAACCTATTGATTTTAAACAAATTCTCCTTGTCAGTACATCTGGAAATGTATAGAGAGCAGTATAGAGAATATACATACTGATGTTAGGGTGTACATGGTTGAATTGAGCTAAAAAATTACTGTATTTTTTATTCTATTTATCTCCCAACTGACTTTTGTCTACACTCATAGGGGAAATCTTTGAGCTTGATTTGTGGAGCTCTTACTTGGCTAAAAAGTTACGAAGAAAAGAAACAGGAAGAACTAGACAAGGCTTTATCATGTTCAAAACAAGTTACAACTCTCAGGTAATGATCTTTATGAAACAAAAATTGTTTAGTTTAACTTCTGAAGAATCTGTCAGTTACATCTTTTTTTTCACAAATTTGCCACTTTTCAGGGACAATGTCATTCATGAAGACAAAGGAAAAAGATTTAATAGTGCAGATGATTGTAAGTGCAAAAAGCAATCTTGATTGGGTGTTGATTTGCTCTTCTTCACTATGTGGTTGATCTATAAAGCTTGCAAGCTTTATAGACCAACCAAACTATCACAATCAAAATTAAAACCAATTTTGAACTGGTCAGTCATTTATCCCAGGCTCAGAGCAGTTTGTTTGCTTTTTCTTTGAATTCTAATGGGTTGTTTAATATGATATTTTCCTCAGTTTGCTCTGATTACCTGCTTTGATCACTATTATTGGTTTTAATGGCATGACACTTACTACTAAAAATGTGCCCTAATTAAAAAATGTGCTTGCTAGAAAAAAAAGAGTTTGGAAATCTGTTTTAATAGACATAGTAAGTTAACTTTATCTATTAAAAATATTTTGGATAGCCAGACATGCCACTGCTATGTAGAATTATTTTTACCCAAAGGATGTGATAAATTAAAAATAATTTTCAATTTATTTTTTCATTTGAATGTACTAAAGCTACAATGCCAGATTGGGTGATGGAATTTGCGGAGAAGCAGGCTACTCAAGAAAAAGAAGACAGAGTGAAGGTACTTTTGATTTTTTTGAATGGAATTCATTAAATATCTATTTAACTTATAATAAATAAATAAGTGTGTTGTAATGTTGTGGTTCAATTTTATCCTTGGTTCAAATTTTATCTTCTTTTGTTTTTGGGTATTGTAATGTATGATAATGAGTTTGAAACAAAGGAAAATAAAATATGAACCGAGGATAAAATTAAACCACAACATATATATAAATGTATTACACAAAGTTAACTTAACTCCTGCTATTTTACTCAAATTTTTAGGAGGAAAGAGAGAGGTTGGAAAAACAAAGAGCACAGCTTCAGAAACTCAAGAGTGAATTTAAACCAGCATGTGCATTCAAAACTGGAAAGAGAAAGGTCTGTGTGATTGGAAGAGGGTAATGTTCATGAAAGAGTTATTCAACAACAAATTCTGAAAGTTTGAAGTTCAATTTTCCATACTGGACTCAGATATTTTAATGATTGGAGCTTGTTGTCTAACTTTATTTCTTAGCATAGTGATGGTGAGGTCAATAATTTTGGACACAATGGCTCTGAAATAGAGAACAAAATTACCAGTGAAATTGATGAAGTCCTTGGGAAAACCATAGAAGAGGATCCTGATACAGATATTGTACTAATGGAATATCAAAGTGATGGAGAAGAGCCTGGGTAAGATAGACACCAGAGGTGCTTTAGTCGTTGTGCCAATAAGAATTTGTTTTTAGAATAGTCCATTTTACAGTTGCATGCCTTTGAACGGGAATGTGGCTAAGGATGACCTTGTTATGATACAAACCTTGCTGCTTTTCAAATATAAATTACTTTGTTATCATGTTAACTAGATACTGGTCCCTATCACAACCAGGTCACATTCAGCTTCACTCCAAATCATAGGTTTGGCGACAAAGTAAACAACTGTAACATGGCCTATTATAGTAAAACAGTCACAATTAGATCATTCTTAAAATTTTCTTATCTGTTGATGGCAAAAGTAAGAGTTTGCTCACCTGAGGAAAAGTGACACATAAGGGATTTCATTTTTATTTTTGTAGATCAGATCAGGAAGATGAGGATAACGAGGAGGAGCCCCACTGTTTAAAGGTACTGCATGAGGAATAATCAACAGACTGACTGGATTACACTCTAATTTCAGTGTCCATATTCTCCAAACTATTTTTTATACATTTTCTAGGGTGCTAGCAAGGAGAATTTTGTTTAAAAAATCAGGTTCTTTTTAGTTGGTGATGATTTCCTTAATGACTTCTTTGGGTGATTCAGGGGTGATATTGTATGAAGAAACAAGATGCTATTCACTGGTAAGGGTCAAAGTGTTAAAAACTATTTTCAACTAATAATTACAACTCTAAATTTCTCTTAGATTGTTTTACTTTTTTTTTCAGATATTTTATTGCAGTAGAACACACTCCCAATTGACACAATTTGTTAGGGAAGTGCAAAAGAGTCCATTCAGTGACAGTACACGGGTTGTATCTCTTGGATCCCGACAGAATCTCTGCATTAATGAGGATGTTAAAAGCCTTAAAAATATAAACAGAATTAATGATAGGTGTTTGGAACTTCAAAAGAAAAACAAAGGTAAGTCTGTAGAGGGGGGTGGGGTGGGAAATAGAGCACTGTTTGCAACCTAAATTTTAAGTGACAAGTTTTTTTTTCTATTCAAAAATACTCTTTCCTGGCAAGGAATTAAACATGATCATTGGTTATAGTTTGAAAATCAATCTCCAAATTTTATGTCGAGAATGTTTTACACAGCATTATCTTTTTAAAAATGATTAATTTAAGAATATGAAATGAGCATGCAGGGGAAATGCTTGCCTAAAGGTGGTAGCAGTGGACTTCAGATTGAAAGGAGCATACTAGCAACTTGGCTGGATCAGCGCATTGTGTTCCAGGGCAAGACACTTGATTCCTTACACTCTTAAGATTTTTCTGCTGTGTAATTATTATGATGTTAGTTCTGAGCTATGATTTGGTATGGGATCAACTAATCATCCCTTAATTGATTTATACTTTTCTTTTTCTTGAAACCTGTATGTCTGATATCGAACTAAGTTTGATTTGGTAAGGAAAAGTTCTGTCCTAGTTGGTCACTCCTGGGAGTAAGCTTTAACAATGTATCTCTTTATCAATGATTATAAATGGATTCTAACCCATTTTGTGGGAAACCTGACCTAAAGCAGGAGACTACTTGTGCTAATATTTATACTAGTCTTGTATTTTCTTACTGCAAGAAGTTATTTGTCATGTTTGCAGAAAAGATGTACGTTTGGAATAAAACTTGGAGAGAACTTTTTTAAAATTTATTTATTTTTTAACAGAGAAGAAAAAAGCTGATGGAGAGAAAGCTTCAAAGAAGAAAAAAGTTACAAATGGATGTCCATTCTACATGTACCAGCAGCTGCAGAAATTTAGGGACCATCTCCTGGTTAGGTCCTTGCTTAATTGCAAATAAAAAACTCTTAGGAGAAAATTTTCAATTAGTTTTTCCAGCTGTTAATGGTACAATGTACCTTTCAAATAGTTAACCCTTAAATAATCCCTATGAGTGACCAGCATGTAATTTCTCCCAACAGTAATACTGCTGTATCATTCATGAAGTTTATGAGAATAACAGAAATGGTTGCCAACCTAACAAAACTTTTGATTGCTAAATTAATTCTCCTTTTCAGTACCAAAGGAATTGTCTAGGGAGGATTATAGAGAATATGGATACTGATGTTAGGGTGTAAAGGATTAATAAAGTAGAATGGGAGGAAAGAATGAGCACTGAGGCTCTACACTTGTAAACAGAATTATTAGCCTGCAAGAATGCTTTTTCCTATTGCAGCTATTTTACTTTAAAAAAAATCATCTTGAATAGGTTTAAGAACCTGTTTCAAACTGTGGACAAAATTTCTTCCTTTCTTAGGTGGACATAAAAGACATTGAACAGCTTGTTTCTGTTGGCGAAGAACTTCATGCATGTCCTTATTATGGGACAAGATTAGCTATTCCTGCTGCGCAGGTAATAGTAAGAGTTAAGAAAGTGATCTAAGATTTCTTTAGTTTTGCTGTACATCTCTGTGTTATTGGTCCAGAAAATTAAACTCATCTATCATCACTTCAAGGGTTTATTTCAAACTGACATAATGACCAGCCCCCAGTTGGCTTATCAGCTCAGTTAGTAAAGTACTGCACCAGTATTGCTGAGGTCATGGGTTCAAATCCTGTGCAGGCCTAAATTTTTTTCAGGCCTTATTTTCGCCACTGCTTAAGTAGTGTTCATTACTGCAAAGACCGCTTTCATATTAATTTAATGTATTCTTGCCTACAAATAATTAATTCTGCCTAATTTTCTCTCCTACTCTAGCTCGTAGTTCTGCCATATAACATCCTTCTTCACAAGTCTACAAGGGAAGCCTGTGGGATAAAGCTTGATGGAAACGTGGTTATTGTTGATGAAGCGCATAATTTGATTGACACAATAAGTAGTGTACACAGTGTAGAAATCACTGGTTCACAGGTATGATGAACTGACCTAACCCCTTCACTCCCAAGATCTGATTGTTAATTCTCCCCTCTAGCTGCTACACTGTGACATTTCCTTGTAAATTGGTTGCAAGAATTTGGTGTTAGATCAAGATAACAACTTCTACCTGATAAGTTTGATTATTCTCCTTACCTGTTTGTCAGATAATGTATGAATATTATTGGGAGAAATAACATGTTCATCACTCCCAGGAGTTAAAGAATTAAAAGCAAATCAATACCAGTTGTATTTCTTATAAAAAATGAATAATTTTATTGAACATTTTACACAAGATAACATGTTTGTTATACTTTAAACTAAATTTCACCAATAAGCAGTACTCTTACTGAGTTAGAGAAAACAATCTCAGAGAAGAATTAGCATAGCTCTAATCATATTCAGTACACTCCTTATTGTTTTGTATCATGTTACAGATTTTGTGCACTCACTCTCAGTTGACCCAGTACCAGGATCGCTATAGGTCAGTGAAACATTTTGAAAACTGATTTAGGTAACAAGCTTAGAAATTCTTACTGACATCAAAGATAAGCTGGAGAAGAATGGATAGGGAAACAAATATTTTAAACTGTTAATTTCCGCACATTTTTTGTACTTTTGGTTAATTTAACATCTCCCTAAATATCCCCTTTTAATTTCAAATTTTTTAACCAGGTCAAGGTTAAAGGCAAAGAACTTGTTCTATATTCAGCAACTACTGTATGTCTTGATGTGTTTCCTAAACTGTTTAGGAGGTAAGTTTTAAAGTGGAACTCAAAGCATGGCAGGTTTTCAGTTTAAACCAACACCAAATTCTCTGAACTAACATCATTTATTGTATGGTAGACAGTAAAGAGTTTTGTCAATGAGATCTTTGGAGAGAAATGAGTAATTTATGGAAATACCTCATACAGACAACTTGAATTAGAAGAGAACTAGAAATCATCATGACAGGAAAAATGACATCCATATGCTATGTTCAAACTTGACATCCTCTCTTTAGACTTGGTGATCATTATAATATCTTTCATATGTGATATCTGTTAATAGGCTGATGAAGAGACTATGGCTCCAAAAGAGAGCTTGCCAAGGTATCTTCAACATTGACAATTTTCAAATTTCTTGCAGGGAAAGAGCAAAGGAAACCAGAATCATTCTCTAGTGCTAATGAATTGGGTACAAAAGACCACAGAAAGCAAGGTTCTTAATTTTAGAGTGATGGTTGTTATGTTTTAGGAATGTTATTCGATTTTTCTTCACCTTAGACAGGAAGCTTGTCCCTTGTGAGTTCTCTCCCCAGGGGTTGCCATGAAGTATTGCCTAATCTGTCTTAGCCTGCAGAGCAGGTGTAATTTTATGGAAAGAGTGCTCAGTATTTTCATGGTGAAAATCATAGCTGCCATCACTGGCATCTTTGATTTTTACAGAAGAGGAAGGCTGAGATGAGAGATAAATTTGTACCAGGGGGGTGAGTGAGGGTCAAAAGGAAGGCAAGAGGAGGGGGTGGGTCCCTGACTGTCCACTACAACTTTAAATTGGAATTGGGGGGTCAAATAAATGATTGTGAGCTTGCACTGTCAATAAACTTGCCCTAAAAAGACAAATGAACTGCAGGCTACATCATTCTGTCTCTATATTGGACCCTCTCCTTACATTCGGCCAAGGATGTTCCTCATCGTGTCTTAAGCCATCTATTCATCTTGTACAATAGCTTTCTTTCTTTCTCTTTTTTTCCCTTTCAAAATATCCTTGCAAATATGGGTTTGATGAACCATGATATTTAATTTTACATGGAATGTAAGACCTTTCTTTAAGGTTATGATTATAATTATTACAATCATTACCTGTAGTATTTTGTTGTGATGAAATTATTATGAATCTTTATTTTTGTTATCTGCTTGTCCTAATTAACAGATGTGAAGCTATTAACAATCAATGATTTCCTTTTTGCTGCCCAAATGGATAATGTGAACCTTTTTAAGGTACAGTACACATAACTAATTAAAAGTATAGCTACTTACTTAGTTCATTAGATTAGGCCATTTACATCCTTGCTGGGGAGCATATGGCATCGACTATGAACCTCCTCTGGATTCTATTTGTGGCACCTCTCTTTGCCTCCCCTGAGGTGATGTTCTGTTTTGCGAGTTCCTCTTGCACACTTTGCCTCCTGGACTGCTCTGGCCCTATGCGCCTTCTTCTAGAACCTTGAGATTTCTATTTGAGAGCAGTACATGTGATATTTTTCTCAGGCTTCTGGAGCACAGGTCCAATCCATTTCCTTAAACTTGTATGCTATAGGATGTATTTATTCAGTTCAGGATGATCTCATTCTTAGCCTAACACAATACTTGAATTAATACTCCTTTCAGATTAAAAGATACTGTGAGAAGAGCATGATTTCTAAAAAGGTAAGTTCTAAAATAATTCCTCTTTAGATATTTCACAATCTTATATGTGACCTTCCAGAATGACTTAATAAAGGTTTGACATGGATATAATCTACTCAACTTTGTTTTTTTTAAGCTGAATGGATTTGTTGACAAGTATCATTCTGTACAAGTGGGAACAGGTTAGCGCACAATTATGCTGTTGTAGAATGAAGAAATATACTTTGAGTGGCATAAATATAGAGAGAATAATGATATGAAAAAGGGTAAAATTTTGTTTGTCTCTGAAAGAACAGTACAACAGTTTTTCTGCAAGTTCATCTGTGGAGTTTTGTTGAGCATGTTGCTAATAAATATTTAGACCCCTCTGCTAAACAAAGAAGATTTGTGTAGTACTCTCACTTTGAACACTTTCTTCTTCATATAGTTTCTTCTCTAATATAGTTTGATACATAGTTTGATTGAGGTGTTTTCCTTTTAAAATGGTAACTGCTAAGAAATGAAATGCCTGAAATCATTTAAGAATTTTTGAAAATTCAACAGGTGAAAGGATTGCCCTGACTACTGCTTTAAAATTTCTTTTACTTGTTGTGCTTAAATAAGGGAATATATTATTGAGGGAAATTTACCCTACAATTTAATTGTATCATGATTTAATAGGATTTACTGCAGGAGATGAAGATGGATTGTATCAAAGTAGTAATTCACCTCTTCAAATCATTGAGAGCTTTTTGGAAGCACTCACAAATGCTGACAAAGATGGAAGGATTGTTGTTAACAAGCAGGGTAAGATTTTTTTCTTTGCTCAGTATCAGACACCAAGTTGTTCTCGTTTTCTGCTTCAATTCAGCCTGATTTGAAGGGAAGCAAACATTTTCAAGTAATCCCCTTGGGCAAAGGGTTCCCTATTTTTTTCATTCCAGGGGTAATAAACCAGCACTCTCTCCTTACAATTTCAATACTTTATCCAGGAAGTGGATTGTGGGAAAATGTAGACAAACACATGAGCTGGGGATTGCAGTAGTGACCTTGATCAAATACCAAATTCTCTTGACTAGCTAACAAGAAAACATATAACAGCTTCACAGGAGAATTTCTTGTCAGATCATAGGATTTCAAATGTTAAGGGTACTTTGTGACAGCTTTCAATGTGACTGAAGACAATAGTGATTGTTATTCTGCTGTTTAAGTGTACTTTACTCACCTAGATTGCCTGCGCACTTTATATTTTCTCCCACCAGAGCGACCCAGTAACTCCAGTCTGAAGTTTCTCCTTTTGAACCCTGCAGTCCACTTCACAACTATCGTCAAAGAAGCCAGAGCAGTTGTTGTTGCAGGGGGAACAATGCAACCGGTAATTAACTGTGGTATCCTTGCTGTGCCTTTTTGATCTTAAGAGTGACTAGTACCTAATTTCTCCTTACCATATCACCCCAGAATCACACAATAAGGTTACAAGAATAAAGGAAATGATCACCAAGTAAAAAAAAAGCTCTTGGTTGGTAAACAAAATTCTCATTTTAAATACCTTAGGAAATATATAGAGAACAGTATAGAGAATATAGATACTGATGATAGGGTGTGAAGAGTTAACCCAGTCACTCCCCAAATCACTATATCTACTCTATTCTATTCCATAGTTTAATCTCTGACAATTTGTGTTAAAACAAATTATATCTCATAATTGATGTTTTTTTTATGTTATTATCATCTTCCTGCTTCAAAAAATATTGTTATGGTAAGAGAAATTTTTCTTTTTGGTCATTCAGAGGGTCAACATGATTGTTACCAGGTTTAGATTCCTGCATGCTGTTGGACTATATTTCCAATTGACTGTAAAATCAATATCTGAAATTTTCTTCATTTTGAAAAAGGAAAAAGATCAAAATTTAGGTTGGTTGATGAACTCAGTGGAAGTTAGTTACATGTGAAACTGTCCCTCAGTTCTACTTATTTCAACTGAAGTAGCCAGCTCCCTGATATTCTTTCTAGGTTACAACGGAGACAAAAATTTTTTATATCACTTATTTGTCAATGACGAAATTGTAATTTAACAAGGCATAACATCTGTCTTATTCGTCGTAGATGTCAGATTTTAAAGATCAACTCTTTACTTGCGCTGGACTCTCCGGTGACAATATAGTGGAATTTTCCTGTGGTAAGTCAATTGAATTTTCCTTAGAGTACGACATTGTGCCTTTTGGTATTGAAGCAAAGCTGTAACATTTATTATGGACTAAGAGCATTCTTTTTTTTATCTTCTCAGGGCATGTTATTCCAGCAGATCATTTGCTCGCTGTAGCGTTGGATAAAGGACCCTCTGGAAAAGACCTTGATTTTACTTACCAGTCGAGAGACTCAGAAAAATTGGTAGGCGCTGCGGTGATGCAAATCACTGAATTTTTGCCATGAAATCGGCGATATTTAAATTATTTTCCATATTATCATGGAGAGAAACAGCTACAAGTTTAAGAAAAAAGGTATATTCTAAAAGATTAAATTCGAGTTGTCGTTGTTTCGATGTTATTTCGAAGATTTTCGTAAGAATTAAGCTAAGTGACTCCGCCATTTTGTATTTACGCTTACCGGAAGTATAATGCTGATTTTGACTTCCGGTCTTTTAGAGCGTGGCTGTCCACCAGTCAGTAGTTAAATTTTCACATGTAATAATCAGCCGGGCGTAGTGGCGCACGTCTGTAATCCAGCTACTTGGAGGCTGGGGTCGCTGAATGGCTTGAGGGCGGGATTCCTGGGGGTAGTCGTTCTATGTAGATCGGGTGTCCGCGCTAAGTTTGGCGTCAATATGGTGAACACAGAGGAATCTGAGTTCTCCAGGTTGGTTAAAGAGGAGCGAACCGGCCCAGGGTGGAAACACAGCAGGCAAAAGCTCCCGCGTCAAACAGTAGTGGGATAGCACCTGTGAATAGGCGGTTGCTCACAGCCCGACCAAGATAGTCGAACTCGACCCTGTCATTCTTTTTCTTTTCCTTTTTTTTTTTTTTTTTTTTTTTTAATTGCTGTTTTTGTTTCGTTTTTTCTTTTTTCGCATTTTTCGCTTGGGTTATTACATGTATTACTCTTTCTTTTTTACTGTCAAGAAAAAATATTTTTTTTAGGGCTGTTAAAAAAAATAAATAAATAAAAAAATTAAGTTTATTTTTCGTCTGGTTACATTTTTCATTTTTTTTTTAATCATTTCCTGGAGCTGACATACTGTCAAACAAAACTAATGGTACTTTTTTTTGTCGGTTTCCTTTAGAAAGAAGAACTGGGACGACTTCTACTCAATATTTTTGCCGTTGTCCCCGGAGGAGTGGTGTGTTTTTTCTCTTCGTATGATTATGGAGAGAAAGTCTGCAAATACTGGCAGGAATCTGGCATTCTTGAGAAAATGAACACCCGAAAGAAGGTGGTTTAAGGATTTCCTAGCATTTTGTTGTTATCTTTTATTTCTTATTTTCGTTCTTTTTTGATTTCTTCTTCTTTTTTACACCCAAACATTTAAAAGGATTTCTTCATATATCTCAGGTCTTTAGAGAACCACGTAAGTCTAGTCAGCTTGATCAGGTTCTTTCGTCGTACGCAGCTTGTATCAAGGTTAGCACTTGAAGTAACAAGTAGAATCAAGACGAATAAACTCCTTTTTTTTCTAGGAATATTTTATAATATCAGTAAGTGTTGCCCCCCCCCCCCCTCCGGAAACAAAATATTCTCCCTGTCGTCGGATACAATCGGACAAATCTTACGCTCGAAAAAATTCCTCACCTCTGGGTAAACTCAAGCGAGTGGCAGGGTCCTCATTTTAAGCACTTGGACACGAGTATTCACTAGAAGAAAAGTATGATGCTATGAGCAATGCAAGTCGTTGAGAGGTCTTTAATGCTTTTAGACTTAATTCTTCTCGAGACGATATGGAAAACAGGACTATTTTTTTTCCTGAAAAATGCCCCCGAAGATTTCCCTAGATTTCTTCTGATTCCATAGAATTTTACGATGGAAACTAAAAAGCCCCGTTCTTTGTATCTAGGCGTAATGAAAACCTGGAGGAATACTAAAATCATCTTTATCTTTTTTCATTCATAGAAGCCAGCCGTAGTCGCCAACAACACATCTCCAAATGGCGCGGTGTTGTTCTGTGTGGTCGGAGGAAAGATGAGTGAAGGGATCAACTTTTCTGACGATCTTGGAAGGCATGTTTCCAATTATTTATCCATTTCTTGAAAACAGGAACCGTATTTTAGAGTACCATAACTAATCTTTTTTTTTTGGTTCCTTGTGGTCTTACGAGTGTGAATGAAATGAAGACGCACGGTGTAGTGAGGCCAGGAAGGATTAGCTTTTCTGACGAGGCCGAGACACGCCCTGTACAATCGCATCTACCCCAATCCCTTCTTGTCCAAAGTCATCGCTCCATATCGCAAAGATAAATCTCGCTCTCCCTCAAGAGAAAAAAAAAAGACTGCTTGCGGTTTGACCGTAATTTGGCGAGATAAAGAAACACGGAGGCCTGGCGGTTTGCGTGTGGGAATTCTGATAAAGAGAGTTTTGGGCTTATTTTGTTGATCCTACGCGCTGCCTTAAAACACTCGCGCCAACTTCGACGCCTGCTCCAAAAGTGATTTATAGTATTCTCGAGCTTAAAAAGGACAATGTGCGACATGCCTGAACGCGAAATCCAGGAAGACTGGGTCGAATGTGGGAGGTCAAAGCTCGCTGGTACTTAAAAAAAAAAGAGAATGAAGAATGAACAGAAAGCTCCCACGAGAAATTGCTTTAACTTTTGCGACGATATCATGAGAAAACGAACTGACGTGATTATGATCTTTGGGTGAAAACAAGACTAGCTTTATATCTTTACAATGCCAATTGTAAAGTCGACCTGGAAGTTCCTATCTCCCTTACTTGAACCAGCCTTCATGCCTCGTGTCCAATCATCGAACATGTCCTGTTTTACAATCACACGATCTTAATCTGGGTGTACATTAGGGCACCTTTTGTTGGCCGGGAAGGGGGGGGGGGGAGGCTTGGTCGGGTAGGCATGAATCAAACTATTTTCGAAACATTGCTGTCTTTGTACACTAGGTGTGTGGTCATGGTGGGACTGCCTTATCCAAATATCTACTCACCTGAATTAAAGGAGAAAATGACATATCTTGATGCAACTTTAGGGGTAAGAGTTCATCTGTAAAGACCTTCAGGCTGTTTTTCAGTAGCGACGGGGTGGTATTCGGACTCCCGATTTAATGAAAATTCTTGAAAATCCGACGCGTGAGTGAAATTATAAGCTTTACGGAAGTGGAGTGAAAAGAATCAATACGGTTCCATTTTCTTCCGGTTTTGCTCATGACTCAGACGCCAATGAACTTGTCTTAAGTATGTAATGAGTTGAATGGCGCACAATTTAGTTTTCACAGATCACAAGCGACGGAGTGTACTCTGCTTCCGGATTCCATTGGTTTGATTTTCACCGGATCGTATTGCTCTGCGCTTCCGATAACGGCTGCCACTCCAACTCAGACGTTAATGGAGAGCAGCTTTCGATGTTTTCTAACGGTTTTCTCTCTGCGTCCAATAAATTCCCGTTCATTTTTTTTTGCGGTGCGCTACGCGGCGTCTTCTTGATGACGTAACTCGCTATTCGCTATTCCCTTTGTATTGACCGTTACTTAACCGCATACAACAAATCAAATCAGAGCTCAAAGTCCTTCTCCATTTACCTAAATTTCCTTTTTTCTCAGGGCAGTTCAATATCTCTGTTGTTTACCATTATCATTTTGGTCTATGTTTGCTTTTTCCTAGCCAAAAGCTGGTCAAATGCATTACGAAAGCCTTTGCATGAAAGCAGTAAACCAGTCAATAGGTGAGGCAAAACTTTATTATCTGTTAACAAACCTGAGCTTTGCCTTGTTACAATGGAACACAAACAAAATTCATCAAGAGTCCGTCCGATGTATCTGAGAATGTATCTTTGTTCAAAATCCGTCTTTAGGTCGAGCTATTCGTCACAAACGAGACTATGCGACAATCCTGTTACTTGATCAGCGGTATGGTTCTACTAGAATACAGAAAAGTCTTCCAGGCTGGATTTCAAACCGACTTCAGCACCAGCCTCGCTTTGGTTCTGCATTTGCTGCCATTCGCAAGGTAAGCTATTGATCCGTGGGTGAAAGGTGAGTGTTACCAGTCTCTAATGAAAGTTCCAAGCTCGTTTAGAAGATCGTTCGTCTTCCCAGCCGTGTCAACGCGTCTTTCAATCTCAATTGCCTAATAAAGTCATTATTTGATTCCAGAGAACCTTTTTTTTGTAGCTTCTATTTGTTAAAGCAAATCGTCATGTGTTGAGGGAAAAAAGGGGAAATATTTTCAGAATGGCGGGGCCCTTAGTCGAATTTTTATCACCTTTTAAGACAAGCTGCTAAGGGTCAGGGTAGTCTATGGAATCTCAAAGGGCGGTCAGTGTTCTAATTTCGATGTAATTCACCATCACACTTTTTAAAGGTGAGACAGGAATGATGTGGTTCCTGTAGCTTACATCCCTTTGAAAAGGGGCACGTCGCGGCATTCAGCTTGAAGTTGAATGCCGGTTCAATAATGAACCGAGAAAAGGACGGTGAAACGATGAGGATGATCTCGATGTATCGCGAGAGGGGAATTGAAAGATTTAAGCCACAAACTTTGCAGCTGGTCGTTATTAAACTCAGCAGCTTTTTTTCGCCTCTTTCAGTTTTTCGTGGACAAGCGAGAAGCGGATGAGACCATAAATCACGAAGCACAATGAATGCTTGGTTGGAACAGATGACCTCGTGAAACCTGAAATGACCTGATTAGCCACAAAAATCAAAGCGAAAAAAAAAACACATGCTCTTTTCATAGATTGCTTCAATGAAGTGCACGGTTTCAAGATTATTTATTTATGTATTTGACGAATAAATCAAGATAAATATTTTCATAAGAACAGGGACATTGAAAACCCCCAGTTGAGTTTGCTGTGTTCAAAGACATTTCGGTCTATATTGTCAGAGCCGTCACATTGAGTTTTATAGGAAAAATATCCTAAATAAAGAGTTGACATCAGAAGGAAAGCATTCCAGATGGTCCTTACCTACAGTGCCTTCCTTGAAAAAGTCTGCGTACTGCAAAACGAATCGTGATTTTTGAACCTTGAAGGCTTCTTTTTGTTTCATTGTTAGGTTGGTTTTGTGTTCTTAGCTAATTAGAAAGCGTTACGGGTCCGTCTCCTTTACTAACTGCCATTCGCCCAGTTTGCTTGTTTATACTTTCGATTCTCTGTTGCTGCAGAGCGCTTTCCGATTGAGTGTCGTGTAACCACAACCAACGTGATTACTATGGTTAATCAGAAGAAGGGAAAATTACCTTAAAAAAGAGCCAATTAGAACTCAAAGGAAAAACAAGCAAACCGTCTAAAGCGCGGGAAAACGCGGGCGACCAAGTCGTGATCAGTGTTAGTTTTGCATATGATTGGTTGAGAGAGTAGCGCGAATTTTCTAGACCAATCGCAGAGAAAAGTAAAGCAAAACCAATGCATTCCTAGAATTCTCTCGACACTCAATTGAAAATTTCTCTAGGTTCTGATTTGGTATTTTGGCTTTGTTTGCCATACTAGATCAAGATGTGTTACTAACATATTTACTCTTGAAATCGTGGAGAGTCGTGAGTAATTTGTAAATTTCACAAACTGTCGTTGGAGATCTGCGAGAAGAGAACTGGTGTTCCTTGGCAACTGTTATCACGACAGGATTTTGATCCTGAGTAGGATGGAAACGGAGACATTTGAAGTGGGTTCAATGATTTCCTTAACAACTTGGAGTGACTACAAATGGTGTAAGGTGTTGAATGGAAACTGGTAGCCACCGAATCCGTGTCAAACTCGTTTCCAGTATCAGCTTGCCCAGGGTTTGGCAGGGAGGCAGCCTCGGTTCCGTGAGCCGAACTTAGACACGAGGCTCCTTGGCCAGTGCGACGCAAAGGTGAAGAAGCAGGTGAGATAAAAGAACTGTCAGAACTTGAGAACAGAGACATGGAATTCAGCTCGTGTATACTGCATGAGTCAGTGCAATCCCTGAAACTTCCTTCGGATGAAAACGAGTCAGGCGCAATGTTGTGGTGCGCGCACCGAGAATGGAATTTGACGTTTCGCCGTCTTGGTCTTGTGAAAAGATCTGGGGTTCCAGATGCACGCTCTGAGGAACAGAGCGACTGAGTAAATAAATCAGGAGTCATAGATGCGGTGGACAAAATGTCACAACTATCATTTAACACCGACATATCACTGTAACTACAATACTCAATAGATGTACACTTTTCTTCGTTGGTTTGGTTGGCTCTTGAGTCGCCCACGGTATTACAGTCTTGTGCTTTATTCTTATAATGAAACCTTGTGAGTGTGGTGCAATTGATGTCATATTCACCAATTTCTCCAGCGTTGGTTCGGTTTTCATCTCGTCCACCGTTCGGGATTAAACTTTTAGGCCAAAGACAAACAGCTTTGCTTTCAACTCTGATGCTCTCAGTATTGTTATTTCCCGTCACCTCGGCGAAAACAGTCTCACAGTCTCGCAAAAATTGCGAATCAGAGCCTTCAGAGTTGTAAGTGATGTCATTCCAGGGCGAATAATTCGCCCTAGACGATACTATAGCATCTCTTTGCGTGGTAGATACCATGGTTATATTCGGTGTTAAAGGTTTCCGTATCAGCATACTTCCGTGGTCGAGCTCCATATCAGCCAAAAATACTTCCAAATCCTCAGAGGAAGGGAAATCAGTGAATTCTGTGTAATCTCTTGTGCGTGAAGAGTTAGGCAAGTAACACTCATTTACAACTTCTCCAAACGTTGCATCTGGATACAAGGATTGTAAAGGACTTTCGGGTTTCCCGGAGTTGAGGGCCTGCAGTGGCTGTCTATCGTCTCTATTGAAAGCGTCCTTTTCCAAATCGGCTAAAAATGCGCTCAGATCCTCCGATGACGGAAAGTCATCATATTCCTGCCATGTCACCGAAAGATGGAGATCAGTTAAGTCTTCATCACCGTTTGAGTTAAGTTTTAATGATTGCACAAATCCTGGTGTAAATGGCTGTATCTGATCAGAAGTGTGCGGCCTTTTTTCGTTGCTGTTGTCGTTTGCAGTTAAAGATGAACCAATTTTTCCTGAAAACGGTGAGAGAAAAATAATTTTTTTGCCATCGTCAAAATGAAAGATTCATGTGGACGACGCGTTTGTCGTTAACGGGTCACCGTCATTGGACTAACATCATCAGTATGCATATTCTCCATACTGTTCTCTATACATTCCTAAGGTGCTAACTAGGAGAATTTGGTTAATAATTAAGAGCTTCTCTGGTAAGTAATCATTTCCTTTAATCTTAGTGTTAATTTCCCTTGACCTTAATATTTGATTCAGGGGTGATATTGTAAGGCGATGTTAAATGTTATAGTACTCATTTGTAGACTCTTTACCTAACATGGGTCGCTGTAATTTCCTTCTTTCCTTGCTGTTGGTTGCAAGCTCACGGTCATGTGTTGGAGCACTGCCAGAGGGAGATTGAGAGAGGCCTGTGAGAACCAGAGGTGTGTTCATGGAGCCAAACTCATGTGGTGAGCAGTAAATAGATGATGCTCTTTTGTGGGATGAAGAGCACCTTGGAACTTTGCAACTTGCCTGAGAGTCCAGCAATAAAGATTGCTGAGAGGTTATTGGACTTAATGAGTATGGGGTGTGGGTAATTCTTTGTAACTCATCTAAATACTCATTCAATATTTGCATCACTGTAGGACTCTGCTCTGACAAGGGTAACACCTGACAGGCTAAAAGGCTAGGAAGTTCCCCTGCTTGGTGTCTGGTATTGTCTGATTTTGGTATCCTACCAACAACATTCTTAAGGTGAACTGGAGAGCTGCGAGATATTTGAGAGCCTGTCCGGCAGAGTGGATAGACCCTGAAGCCAAAGTGCAATAGAGACCCCACAAAGCATTGTTCCATGGCTTGGTACACAACACGACTCCATGGGATGGTAGAGGGTACAGCAGATAAACTGGTCACCAGCCTGAAATAGAGAAAAACACTTTCATTAGCAAGGACTAAAAAATATAACTATGAGCCTATTTTACTACCTGAATAACAGGAATAGCCCTGTAATAAAGTAGTTAAGAGATCTTAAAAAGTAAAAAGTAAATCTCCTGAACTTTCAAGCTTACACACCCACAAATACATTACCTCTTTAACCCTTTGGAGTGACAAGCATCTAATTTCTCCTTTCAATAAAATGAAGGAAGTGATCACTAAATAAAGAAACTATTGATTGTTACACAAATTCTTCTCTTCTTCACCTTAAGAAATGTATACAGAACATTAAGCATACTGATGTTAGGGTAACAATGAAACTTGAAAACAGGAACCATTTGGAGTTAATTTGCAGGGCACACAAGTCATGATGATCTACTAGAGAACTTGGTGTCAATTTTGGTCTCTTTTGGTGCTATATTCAAGTAGCACAGTAACAAGATCTATGTATTTCAACTGAGTTGCACCAGTTGTCCAAAGGTGAACCCATGATGATTGGAGTTTGCAAATCATTTAAATACCAATCAGTCAGAACTAGGAATTCATGGTTTGCATAACTGACCCCCAGAACTTGAAGATAAAATGCATTACAAAGTTTACAGCCAAACCTCATAAAGCTTGTTGCAGACGTCCCAAAAAACCTGTCCAGACAGCTTCCGAAAACTGTGACCTGCACCAGCTGTGTTCTGTCTGATGCCATCACACTAATCCTGTATCGATATTGAATGCTTTCTACACTGTACATCTCCCTGCATGCTTCACAACAGAATCTAAAAAGGAACAGTAAGCTACCATGATCGCATCAGGAGGGGGGGGAGGGGAATTTATAAGTCTGAGGACAATGTTGTCACATTTTTAAAGTAGTTCATGCCAAAATAAGTATATTAGTTTATTTTTCATTCCAGGGAAGGAATTAAAAAGTGCAGGTGAACTTGGGAAAGGAGAAGAAATGGCCCTCTAGTATAAACGAGACTATCATAAATAGGCACAACATACCGTACCAGTTGGAAGGTGTATAATTTGAAGCACTACTCGTGTACGTACTGTTGTGCAATCTTATTTTACTTGAGGTGATCGTATCTTACCGGTACTTTATGTAAAGATCGCAAGAGATAATTTTTAAAGCGTAATGCACTACATCATAAGATCAAAAGGTAAAATTTCCGCACAGCCCCATACTATTGTAAAACAAATCTGTTTTCCCAATGGCAATCCACTGTTTTTGTCATTAATTTCTCTATCCAAGAACTGAATGCATAATGTAGTATGGGGCTGTGCGGAAATTTTACCGATCAAAATAAGTAAAAAAAAAGTGTTCAGACGACAACAAACTCACATCATTTCATTCTCTCGAGTGTGGACTTTCTTACGACACCGAGTACAACAAGGATAGCAGAATTTGTCGCCTATGGAGAGGACATTTGCCAGAACAAACACACTTTGTGTTGCCATTAACACCACCACTGATATAACCTTCGAATTTCCATCGTAAACTTACTGTTTACCTCTTAATTCAAATTCAGAAAATCTAAAATGGCGCCCATTTACAATAATCCAATCAGAGCATACGTAGGTCCCAGTCTATAAAGATTCACCACGTCCAGATTATCCAACCGGCCTCCTTTGACATCGGAATCTCATGCTCAAATTATTTTTCCAATAAATCAAATATATGTATGTCCGTCGCTCAGAACTTTTTGGTTTGCCTCATCATCAGGTTTTGCATGAAACTATCAAGTTAAGATGTGGCTAGCAGACATTTGTTTGCAACACTAATCTAGAGAGGGCTGTCATTACGCTCAATTCAACCCTTTTCACTATCAGCATGCATATTCTCCATACTGTTCTCGATACATTTCCTATGGTGCCACTAAAGAGAATTTACTTAAAAATCAAGCTCAGCCTTAAAGGTTGGCAAAAATGTGTGATTCATGGATTATATTGTGAAACAAATTAGATATCATAAATGCTATTGCTCTAAGGAGTCAAGTGTTATTGCTTTCACTACTGAATGTGACCTGGAAGTTATTTCTCCTAAAATTGTTTGTACCCCATCAGGCTGAGAAGGGATAAGAAGAAAAGAGAGAATCAAGTGATGGAAGTTTGTTTGATTTCTCACTAAATTCTCATCATGAGTATCATGAGAACAGAATAG